>NC_061111.1:135965724-136133594 GCF_002878395.1 Capsicum annuum
TAGCACTTTTGATGTAAACTCAAGTTTGGAGGAAATCTTGGGATTATATCTACCTAAAAGTAAGAGCATGTGGGTTGATAATGGTTCAACATGAGCTTTAGTTGTCAACTAAGGGATAGGCCAAGTCGAAGATCAAGGTAGTTAATCTTTCAATAAAACTACAACGATTTCACCCATTGGCTCTTTCAAGCACCTAACAAGTGTGTCATTCTTAGTCATCCATAACCTCAATCGGGCACCTCTATTTCTAGGATGGTACCCTTGATATGATTTACACTCCAATTACACTTATGTCTAAGATTGCAAAAGGTAGTAAATCATAGGCTTGATTTTCCATCATTACTTTGTCACGCTATAGCTCTCTTTCAAGGATGCTACGGGTTCCCATAACTTCACCTCCATCCCTCTTTCAAGGATGATGAGGGTTTTTTTACAGTTTGGGATTTTCACCCATCAAACTCGTTTGAAGATTTGGGGTTTTCACCCACAAATTTAAACTAATAAGCTCAAGAAATGGTGGAATCCATAATCAACAACTAAAAATCATACAAACACATCAACTCCCACACACAAATACACTTTAGTTTAACATAATTCTAAGACTAAAGAAATTAGCTACTCGTGAGATAAGGAAGAAGAATTTTACCAAGTAATTCTTCCATGGTATCCATAATAATAGAAGGTAAATAATCTTCAATTCCACACTTCAATTTCACCAACGTCCTTTTGGAATAATAATTACACTAATTATGAACAATCAATTTTTCACCCAAATTCTAGGGTTCTTCCCTTTTTCCCTTACCTCCTTCTTAATTTCTTATATAATTCCCCATTGAAAAGGTGTTTGGATCTTCTATAGAAATCTTGAATCAGCTATCCGAATTGAGCACAATGTCCTTGCTCATTTTTCCCGCTAGACCACGGCCTCAGAGCTTTGACTGTGATTGTGCCACTCGCGGCCGCGGCTAGAACTGAGCGATCGCAGTATGCTGACCTTCTTGATAGACCATGATTTTATTTCACAAAATGCAATTGCGTTACTCGAGGCTGTATTTGTTCTCTGCTTAGCTGACTGCAATCGCGGTGCTCAGACCGCGACCGTAATAATTGAGGCCATTTTTCTTGAGTCACAAATAGCATTTTCCTGCTCCTTTTTTTATTAACTTTTTAGCTCTGATCTATATCTTTCGATCTCATTGCTTCTACATCTGCAAGATGTGAATATTAGTGCATTTTATGACAATTATGTTTCGTTTACTCATTTAAAGCATGGTAATATGCACGAAGATTTAGTGCAAATGAGTGGTAAACTTACCACTCATCAACACCCCCAACTTAAAGTTATTGCTTGTCCTCAAGCAACACTACCTCTTACCATGAGGCACAATTATTTATGCCCAAGCTTCATGCCTTAAAGATCACAATGACTTCAACCTTTGTCACTACCACAAGTAGCTCATTGCACATGGGCTAAGCTATTTTTCACTACTCCCCTCATCATAAGACGCACTATTAAAGGATACACAAGACTCCAAAGAGCAATCAAGCAACAACAACTAATGCTCTAGAAGTGACTCATTTTTTGACCAAAACTAAGTCATACTCTATTTGCCTCATCGTTCGAAAGGTAACGCAATCACTCATCTCAACTTATTTCACATGCCAACCTCACAAGAAAGAGAATTCCACACACCAGGCTACCAACTATGAAATACGGAATTTTAAGTGCAAATACTCTCTCCCTCACACAAGAAATCTCTATGCAACAAGTGTCATACCATAGGCTTGCCCCTATTTTCAATCGCCAGAGATTTCGAAGGACTTTCTAAGCTTGTAACATAGGTTTGGGTTAGGGTAGGATATCTTGGTAACAACATGGATATACCCTTCCTTGAACATCTACATCACACTTTTCAATCCTTATTTTTTACTATGGGCCACTTTTCTTTATTTTTTCTCATTTTTTTGCCTACCTTTTGCCTTCTTTGTTCACCTACTTTCTTTCATTTCTTTTTCTTGCACTCTAGTGAAATTCATTCCTTTGTTTGATCCTCTCTTTTTCTATTTATTTGATTTCAATGCTAAGGCACAATAGGCATTTCATTTACAACTTCGTGGCCCCAAACTTACTTCCGTTAATCTTTACTTTCCCCAACTTAGGCTTTTAGCCTCAAGTTTTATTTTTAAATTCAAGGAGGGCATTGTCTAAAAGAGGGATAAAGAATGGTTCACTATTTGTAATGAGTTTGCCAAAGAAAAGTCCAAAGGCTCGAAGTGGGTGACTAGGGATTATATTCATGCACAGGTACACTTTTTAGGCTAGAGTGGGTTTCCAATGCCAAAAGATAGCCTATGATCATTTCTCCAACCAAATACAATCGACATTAGCTTTAAAAGACTAACGAGGTAAGTTCTAAATAACAGAAGTAGGAAAGAGATGAATTCAAATAGCTCACTACTCATGGCATGCAAAAATCACCAAGGAAGCTCAAATATCCCTCCCGCTAAATACAAATTTAGAGTATTCATTTTTATTCACAAGTCAAAACTTTACGGAGCCACAAAAAGAGAAAAAGTTTTGTTACTAAATTGCTCACGTCCAAGCCCTCAAATTTTGCAAAATTTTGGACGGAGAGGGTTATTTGTTTAGCATTAGCACCACTTAAATTTGTTAAATCATAGAAACAACAAGAGCCTTAGCCTCATATTTTGGCTCAAAATAGGAAAACCAACCATATGGATACTTAGACTTCACCAATGGGTATGAATGTGATCCCAAACCATTAATGCTACAGCTACTCAGACTTTCCTTGTATTTATGGCCTTGATGCCACGAGTACTAAGATTTTCCCTACATCCATGGCTAAAGATCCCAATTATGATGCTTTACCCTTAAGAATGTCATCACTCAATCTATCATAGGGAAAAGTTCATCCATGACTAAGAAAAACCCAGATAGCCTCGCCTCACCCCCAACTTAAAGGCCTGAAGTGCCCTTATTGCAGTAAATTTAAGAGGCATAAGGGATGAGGAAGGCTCCCATATATAGTAGGCAGTGCAGGAGTTTGATGTCGCGATTGTATCAACAGGTCCGCGATTGCAGAGACGAGACCGTGGTCTGCTGTATGCGATCGTGGTAACTGAGACTGGATTCCCCTATTTTTGCTCTATTTTCTATTTCCTGCACAACTGCCAGTTTTTCAACTCTATTTTCCCCTATTTTTCTAGACACACTACTTATGTTAAAATACTTACAAAACATCAAAACAAACACAAAATGAGTCAAAGATGGTTCTCTCCCATCAAGCGCCTAATTTAACGTCACAGTATGACTCTCCCCTTTCACCACATAACATATTTGAATTTAATACACTTCACCTTGGCCACTATGGGAATTTTCTCATTATAGTGCTTCAACCTTTGACCATTGACTACAATTTTCTTCCCTTAATTATATTTCAATTCAACGGCACCACTTGGGTGGACATTAAAAATCACAAATGGTCCCGACCATTTCGAGCGAAACTTCCCCGCGAAGAGTTCAAACGGGAATTATAGAGGAGTACATTCTCTCCAACATGGAATTCTCATCGTAATATTTGAGCATCATGCCATTTATTCATTTTCTCCTTACAATGTCTAACTCTCATATGCCTTTAGTCGAAACTCCTCTATCTCGTGGAGTTATGTCACCCGCGACTCGAATGTTTCTCCCCAATTCATATTCAACCTCTTCAAAGATCACAATGCCTTGTGCTCAAGATCAATGGGTAAATGGAATGCCTTTCCAAACACCAATTTGTAGGGAAACATTCCAATTGGGGTTTTATAAGCCGTTCTATAGGCCTAAAACGCTTCATCAAGTTGCCTTGACCAATTTGTGCGGCCTAAATTCACTATTTTTTCGAGTATTACTTTGATTTCTTAATTTAAAACTTCTACTTGACTACTCGTTTGGGGGTGGTATGGAGTGGAAACTTTGTGCTTAACCCCATACTTGTCAAGAAGAGCCACAAACACCTGATTGCAAAAATGCGAGCCGCCATTACTAATGATGGCCCGATGGGTGTCGAACCTTATGAAAAATGTGCTTTTTTAGGAATGAGGTAACATATTTTCTCTCATTAGTAGGGATTTCAACCACTTCCACCCATTTGGAAACATAATCGACCGCTACCAAAATATATTTATTCCTAAAGAAAATCACAAAAGGACCCATAAAATCAAATCTTCATACATCAAAGAGTTCCACCTCAAGGTTAGGCTTGAGGGGCATCTCGTGACTTCTTGAAATACCACCATGCTTTTGAAATTTGTGACAAGATTTAACCCATTCAATGGTGTCCCTATGCATGGAAGGCCAATAAAATCCACATTGGAGGATTTTTTGGTAGTTCGGATTCCTCTATGGTGACTGTCGTACGACAAAGAGTGACAAGCTTCCAAGATATTATTTATTTCAATATCCATGAAACACCTCCTAATAACTCCATCGGCACATTCCCGAAAAAAATGGCTTATCCTAAAAGTATCATTTTGCATCAAACAAAAATTATTTCTTTTTATGGTAACTCAGTCCCTCGGGGAGTACACCACTTACTACGTAGTTGGAAAAATCAGCATACCATGGTGTATTATTCCCTATGATGGACATAATTAATTCATTGAGGAAAGCATCATCAATGTCTACCTCTCCATGCTTTTCATTGTTGCCTTCATGTCGCGAGAGATGATTGGCCACTTGATTCTCACACCCTTTTTGGTCTTTCACCTCAAAGTTGAACTCTTGTAATAGAAAAATCCACCTAATTATACATGACTTTGCTTCTTTCTTGGACATGAGATACTTAAGGGCGGAATGATCTATGTGCACCACTACTCTTGTGCCTAACAAATAGGAATGAAACTTTTTAAAGGCATATACAACCGCTAATAATTCTTGCTCGGTGACGGTGTAGTTACGTTGGGCGTTATTCAAGGTTTTGATTGTGTAGTATATAGGATGAAAAAGCTTGTCCTTGCGTTGCCCTAGCACCACTTGTGTCGCACATTATCTCAAACGGGGATGACCAATTCGGAGCCACAATAATAGGGGCTAAAATGAGCAATTCCTTAAGATGTTCGAAAGCTTTCAAACATGCCTCATCAAAGTTGAATTTAGATTCTTTCAAGAAGTTTACTCATGGGGTGTGCTATCTTGGAGAAATCCTTGATAAAACGTCGATAGAAACCTGCATGGCCAAGGAAACTCCGAACATCTTTTATGAAAATGGAAGGTGGGAGCTTGGCAATTACCTCAACCTTGGTTTGATCGACTTGAATGCCCTTTTCCGATATCTTGCGGCCTAAGACAATCCCCTCTTTGACTATGAAGTGGCACTTCTCCTAGTTCAAGACAAGGTTTGTTTCCACTCACCTTTTAAGCACCTTGTTCAAATGTTTGATACATGACTTGAAAGAGTTCCCCACTATCGAGAAGTCGTCCATAAAGACTTCCATAAAGTCTTCAACCATATCCGCAAATATTGACAACATGCAACGTTAAAAGGCTGTCATGGCATTACACAACCCAAAGGGCATTTGCTTGAATTCAAATGTACCATATGGGCAAGTAAAGTTGTCTTTTCTTGGTCTTCTAGGGCGATACAAATCCGATTATAACCCAAGTAACCATCCAAAAACTAATACCATCCTCTCCCGGCGAGCCTATCTAGCATCTGATCCATGAAATACTTTGGAAAATACTCTTTCTTGGTCCAGGAGTTTAATTTTTGGTAGTCCACACACACTCTCCATCCAGTGAATTTTCGTACGGGGATGATATTATTCTTTTCATTTTCAAGCACTGGGCTCACCCAAGTGCTATTAGATATAGGATATATCACTCCCGCGTCGAGCCATTTTATGATTTTTTTCTTTACCACCTCGTGCATGGGTTAATTTAATCTCCTTTGGTGTTTCATACTTGATATATGATCTTGCTCGAGTTTAATTTTGCGTGAATAAATGCTGGGAGCTATTTTGATGATAACCGATATCGTCCAACCAATGGATCAAATAAATTTTTTTACCACCAACTTTAATGTTTTTACTTGGTAGGAGTCAAGGTCACTTGAAATAATGATTGGTAAAGTATCACCCTCCTCCAAGAACACATATTTGAGATGGGGTGGTAAGGGCTTCAGTTCGACCTTGGGAGGTTCAAGGATGGATGGTTTTGTGAGCGAACTCTCACAGTTTTTTAGATCAAGATCCTACTTAACCGGGTTCTTGCTGTGAAACTCAAGCCCCGTTAAAGATGCTTCCACCTCATCATACTTCTCTACTTCATCTATTCACAATTCCATAGCAACCCAACTAAAGGATCATTCAACAAGCTCACATCAATATGGTTAGACACTTCCCCATCAATAACATCAATCACCGAAATCACTTGTAAGTCCATTGGTTGCTTCATGGACTTGCATACATTGAAGAATACCTCCTCATTATTAAATCTAAACTTCATGTCGCCGGACTCCATATCTACCAAAGCCTTCCCGATAGCTAAAAATGGCCTCCTAAGGATAATAGAAATATCAACGTCCATTGGACAATCCAAAATAACAAAATCAGCTAGGAAGATGAATCGGTCCACTAAGAACATCATGGAGAAATCCCATGAGATTTTTAATGGATCGATTGGCCATGAGCAGCTTTATTTTGGTGGGCTTTGGCTTCCCCAATCCAAGTTTGTGAAATATGGCATAAGGTATGAGGTTCACACTTGCTCCAACATCACATAATGCCTCTACAAATGTGAATGCGCCAATGGTGCATGAGATTGTAAAAGCATTGGGGTCATTCATCTTTTCCACATATGTGATTGTCATCATGGCACTACAATGATGTTTAACTTCTATCGTTCCATCCTCCAGAAGTCTCCTTTTATATATCAAATCCTTCATAAATTTAGCATACCCCGGCATTTCTTGCAACACCTTAATAAGAGGAATATTAATAGAAAAGGTACTACATTTATCAAAAAACTTTTTGAGCTTATCATGCTCTCCTTTTCAAAAAGACCATTTTGGGAAAGTAGGATGAATGGGGTTTGATGACATAGAGACAATTTGAAAATCATTAATTATTGGCTTTCCCATCAATATCTCTCTTAACTTTGGCTCTTCATCATTGGATCTTTTTCTCTTCGCCTTTTCCTCTCCCCATTTTGCATTTCTTCACTTTGCTTCTCCATGAGATACTTTGATACTCGGCTTACTTTTGCCTCTAGTTGTTGGATGGTGATGGAGTGAGATGTAACCATTTGGTAGAGCATGGATAATTCACTTCGCATCTCATTTACTATTTTGCCTGTCCTCTCAACACTACTCAAGATCTGTGCCAATGTATCTCTATCAATTTCTCCACGCCAATGTATCTCTATCGATTTCTTCTTTTCTTTCACAATGTGTCATGCTTAGACTTTCCCGGTTCCGACCTTAATTTCTGTCTTATCCTTGTGGGGAAAGATGGAAACCCTTCGAGCTCTTAGATACCACACCTAACTTGTTATCAATCACTTTCTCCTCTGCACTTTCATATAATTCAACTTCTTTTGCACTTATCACACTTAGACTTTCCATTTGGTCACCTAACAAATGCTCGAGTAAGAGTTCGAGGTATGACATCACTTTGACCATATTCTCATCGGTCTTTTCCTCTTCACTTTTTTATCTTGGCACACATAGGACGGGGAGGGATCCCCCATGGCCACCTCAGCATCCTTTATGTCCCAACCTCTACACCAAATTGTCACTTGGTCCAAGACTTTTGAAACAATCCCATATAGTGAGTTGATGAATGATCCACCGGATGTATTGTCCACTATGGTCTTATTTTGTTGGTCTAATGCCCTATAAAATATTTAGAGAAGCATCTTCTCCGGCACCTCATGGGTGGGGCATTTTAAAAGTGTTTCCTTAAATCTTCCCCAAGCATCATACCACGGTTCCTCATGGTATTGGCGAAAATGAACAACCTCATCCCATAACTTCAACATCCTAGAAAGTGGGAAGTATTGACTTAAGAAGGCCTTCGTGAAACTTGTCCATGAAGTAATAGATCCGGCGGGCAAAGATCTTAGCCATAGCATTGCCTTTTCTATGAGAGAAAATAGGAAAAGGCGTAACCGAATAGACTCTTGGGATATATATGCAACATTAAAAGGAGCATAGGCTTCTACGAAGACCTTTAAGTGGGCATTCGGGTCTTCATGGGCTTCACAACCAAAAAGTCCCTTTAAGTGGAGCAATTGTATCATTAAACTTGTAACATAAAATACTCCGTGCTCCTCGGTGGGGGGATACGAATAGCACTTTCATGATCTCCGAACCCAAAATAATCCGGGCGCTTGTGGTTCATGATGATTTGGGAATAATAATGTTTACCTAATCAAAAATAAAAAACAACAAAAAAATTAAATTAAACTCACCACGAGTGCACCCAAGTTTAAAATCATACCGCACAAGCAAAACCTATATTTCACTCCTCGGCAATGGCGCTATTTTGATAACGCTCAACTCACTCCCATGTTTGAGGGGTGAGGCAGTTATTGTTAATAACCCAACTTGCATTGGGGTCGAATCCACAAGGAGTGAAGTATAAATTTCAAATCTTATGGGTGGTCTAATTACTAAAAGGTCACCCGAAATGATAACAAACACAACATGCAAAATAAAATGAGGGGATTGGTTTTGAAATTGTTTGTAACAATCTTTGGTTAACAACACTCTAAATAGCACTTTTGATGTAAACTCAAGTTTGGAGGAAATCTTGGGATTATGTCTACCTAAAAGTAAGAGCATGTGGGTTGATAATGGTTTAACATGAGCTTTAGTTGTCAACTAAGTGATAGGTCAGGTCGAAGATCAAGGTAGTTAATCTTTCAATAAAACTACAACGAGTTCACCCATTGGCTCTTTCGAGCACCTAACAAGTGTGTCATTCTTAGTCATCCATAACCTTAATTGGGTACCCCTATTTCTAGGATGGTACCCTTGACATGATTTACACTTCAATTACACTTATGTCTAAGATTGCAAGAGGTAGTAAATCATAGGCTTGATTGTCCACCATTACCTTGTCACCTTATAGCCCTCTTTCAAGGATACTACGGGTTCTCATAACTTCACTATCATTTCTCTTTCAAGAATGATGAAGGTTTTTTAGAGTTTGGGATTTTCACCCATCAAACCCATTTGGAGATTTGAGATTTTCACCTACAAATTCCAACTAATAAGCTCAAGCAATGGTGGAATCCATAATCAACAACTAAAATCATGCAAACACATCAACTCCCACACACAAATACACTTTAGTTCGACATAATCTCAAGACTAAATAAATTAGCTACTCATGAGATAAGGAAGAAGAATTTTACCAAGTAATTCTTCCATGGTATCCATAATAATAGAAGGTAAATGATCTTCACTTTCACACTTCGATTTCGCCAAATTCCTTTTGGAATAATAATTACAATAACTACGAACAATCAATTTTTCACCCAAATTCTAAGGTTCTTCCCTTTGTTCCCTTACCTCCTTAATTTCTTACATAATCCCCCATTGAAAAGGTGTTTGGATCTTTTATAGAAATCTTGAATCAGCTGTCCGAATTGACCATAATGCCCTTGCTCATTTATCCTGCTAAGTCGCGGTCTCGGAACTTTGACTACGATCGCGCTACCCGCGGTCTCGGCTAGGACTGAGCGATCGTGGTATATTGACCTTCTTGATAGACCGTGATCGCATTTCGCAGACTGCGATCGCGTTACCCGAGGCTATATCTGTTCTCTACCTAACTGGATGCGATCGCGGTGCTCAGACCGCGACCGTGGTAACTGAGGCCATTTCTGCTCTGAGTCACAAGTAGCACTTTCCTACTCCTTTTTGATCAACTTTTTAGATTTGATCCACATATTTTGATCTCATTGCTTCTACATCTGCAAGATGTGAATATTAGTGCATTCTATGACAATAATGTCTCATTTACTCATTTAAAGAATGGTAATGTGCACGAAGATTTAGTGCAAATGAGTGGCAAACTTACCACTCATCAAGTTGTAATATTGATGTAATCCTAGTTTCAATGAAGTTATAAACTTAGTTAGGTTATTGTCTTCAAGTTATGAAACTCAAATAATTGGGGTCAAATACCTTAGGAGGTTTGTGATTTGAGTATTGAATAGGAGTTAATAGTCTATAATTTCTAGGTTACAAAAGTCTTGTAATTTGTCCTTGATGACGCTCAAGTTGATTAATGAAGTTTGGGTGAAATCCTGTAGAAGTGCAGATCGTGGTTTTTCACACCTTTTTGACCCGGATGGTTTCCATGTGAAAATACTGTCTCTATTACTTATACTGCTATAGCATTATTAAAACATATTAGACAAGTTGTTTCACCCTTAGGCTACTCTTAAGCAACTATAGGTAAATTAATATATAGGTTGTATATTTTATTAGATTTATTAATTGTTGATATCAGTATACTTAAAATTGACAAGTATTATGAAATATTGAAAGTAGCAACTTGAACACATATGAAGCAATAGGAATATTTGTTTAAACCCCTTTAAATATTTAGGAATAAGTGAATTTCCCAGTTTATGTGTTCAACCCTAAAGTAATTATTTATTTTGAGAGAATAATATTAATTTTTGAACATAGTTGATTATTAATTTGAACAAATTCAAAATGACAAAACGACTCATATTTAAGGGGAGAATATAGTTCACCTAGAAAACAAGGAGAGAAGAGTCAGAGCCACAAAAATTGAGAGGGGTTATTAGTTGAGCAAATAACAACACCCCACTAACTGCTATGGATAGTAGTAGTATTGCCTTCGTTTTATTTTATTTTACTCGTGTTAGATTTGATACATCAGTCCACACATTTCTTAAGAAAGTAGTAGTTATTAAGGGTTTATTTTATAAAATGAATTTTATTACTTAATTATATTTTGGTAATTCTAATTTGACTATTACACTTTTAAAGTAAATGATAAATTTATCTTGATCCGTTAATGTGAACAAATAAAATGAGATATATATTTTTAGTATAAGATTTAAGTAAAATAAAACAATCGTCGTATAGTAATAAATAATTGCATGCAGCCATGCCATGCAACTATAAGGGATGTGAGTTAACAAATGATTGGTCCCTTTGGGCGGAGCATCACGCGTTTTTAAAATTCGATGCTCCAATTACTTAATAATGCATGCTGCTGTCTTGCTTCATTTACTTACCACTCCATTTGCAGCTGCCTCGCACTTCCCAAGAAAATTTATATGTAACAAATGCATGTTTGGGGGGGTCTAACAAATAAATGCAAAAAATACTTTTTCAAAGTTGAACTTCTACCCTATCAAAATTCGAGATCTTCAATTAAGAATGAAAAAGCACATCACTTCATCAGAATTCTTGATGGTACACTATGAGATATTCATTTGAAAAATAATACTATTATCAAAATAAAAATTGAGATAGTTAATAATCTAGAAGATATATGTTAAAATATGTGTAGGATGTTTCAGACACCATGATTATAAAAGGAAAAAAAAATTACTAGTATAAAATTTATTTATGTAGTGCTGTACTGTGCAGTGTGAGTTGAATCTGCAGACAGCCTTGCTTTTGTGTGTTGGAGACAGTTGGGATGGTTGTTTTGCATTTACTACTACTGAGTACTGGCCTTTGTTTGACTTTCACTCTTTTTGTTATTACTCCCTCCTCCCTCCATTTCTATTTCTCATAGTTGGTATTTACTTGACACGTCCTTTACGGAGCAACAAATAGAGTGATATTTTACTATATCTTTTAAATATAATAAATTAAATATTTTAAGAAATATGTTGAAAAATAACTATAGTTAATAATAAGAATAAATTAGAAACTAACTATAGTTAATAATAAGAATAATTTGGAATTAAGTGATAAATTATATCTAGGTTAAAACAAATTGGACAAGAAAAAGTGGACAGGAGAATGCCTTCTTGAAGAGTGTTGAAAGCACTGAAAGTATAGCTCTCTGGTGTTTGGTAAGTTATAAATTATTACGTACCATTTGACATGAAAAGTTTTTTCCTTCTTTTATTAGTTCATATTCGCATTGGGTTCCTCCCAAACCTGAAATGAGTATTGTTGAAACTGTAATATGTAGTAATATATTTGTTTTTCCGTTCTATTTCTCAAATAAATTGCACTTGTGTTTTAAGAGAAAATACCTTTTAGTTCTGTACATAAAGCGAAAGGATACAGTATAGTACTTGTCTTGAAAGAGACTCTTATTTATTTGACAAGTAAACGATTTTTCATTTAACTTTTCAAATCTCTTCATTTAATTTCACAAATAACTGTCGTGGTTTTGCATACATATTTATGTAACTTGTTACTAGTATGTCAAAGGAGCAAAGGCGGAGGTGTACAGAGTGGCTGAGTGGCATTATGACAAGAAAGGAATCTTCAAATCTTCAAGGCAAACAAACAACTGCAGATATCATAGTAAAACTAATTGTATAGGGAACTGTTTTATAGGGGAACTTTCATGCCTAAGCTGGCAAATGTCCTCAAAAGAGTTGAACCACTATCCCTAATTTAGAGTACCTTGAATGTAGCACTGAAACGTTGGGGGCCAATGTACAATATCAGTGAACTTGGTGATGTAATTCCTATTTGGTAATGAAATCAGTCAGCTACCCAAAAAATAAATAATTAAATAAAACCAATGCATATAGGATGATTTAACTCTCATATTTTTAACTTCATTCTTTTCTTCTTCTTTTATTTTTGATGGAGGGAATAATGAATAAAGCCTTATCACGCTCTCTAAGCAAATTAACAAAAAAGAAGACTAGTACTCGAAGCATAAACTCCTGCCTGATACAGAGGTTTAGTAAAACCTCTTCAACAGGCATCTGATTAAACAAACTAGAGTGCAGAGATCAGAGAAAAATATACATCGATTATGAAAATAGCATTACACTACACTAAACACCAAGTACTACTAATCATTCCCCAAAGTCAGCACCAAGAAATAATCTTACAGAATGTATCCACTTTTTCACTAAGGCGACAAACATGGCAGCACGGCAAAGAATGTTCAAGGCTTCCATAGCTTCATGGTACAGTCTTCTCCATAGGTGGCAACAAGGTTTATATGGGGATGGTGAGTAATACCAATTACATCCTTTTCATGTACCTGCCAAAATGCACAAAATAAAACTCAGCACCTTACCTTTACTCCAGTTCCAAAAGCAAGAATTACGAAAAAGACCTCCAGGACTTGAAACCAACTACGCTAAAAACCCACCTAGAATTTCAATGCATCTGAGAGGAATAACTATCATATTCGACATTCAACTGGACACTAAGCAAGTGTATGTATAAACATGCAGGGACACAGATATGTTTGTGTTGTTTGGGGGGTGGGGGTGGGGGAGGGGGGGGGTTGTTTAATGGTACAAAATAGTCAATGTAGCAATATCACTGTATATATATATATATATATATATATATATATATATATATTTGAGAATTGGTTATTAATCACTGCATATTTGATTTTAAAATGCGAGTGGAATTGAGACCGAGGGGAGAAAAACCACAGAATCAATAAACTGACCTTTCTACTATTGTCTTATTTTACTAGGTAAGTTAGTTGGAGAGGTATTATGAGAAGAAAAATGAGACGTGTTAAGACCAAAATATTCATGGTATCCACTAATTTTTCGTATAAATATTAGGTAAGAAACTGAAAACCAGAACACATCAGTGAATTATAATTTTTTGAAACAGAAAAACACTTGAGAATTCAATATCCTCCTGGTACTCTGTTATTTCTTCATCTTTTGACAAATACAAAAACATTCAACTTAGCCAGCAGCATCCAAATGTGAATATGTATGTCTGAGGTACATACACATGTCCCAGCAATGACTGAGTGAGCAAACAAGAGATGAAGAAAGCAAGAGAGACTCGTAACGATACAAAGCTCAACTGTTAACTCTACAAGTATGACTTGTAACTGAGACAATAAGTAAAGAACACGAGGTAATCAAACTTCATGTCAAAGTTGAAGCTTACCTTCATCAGATGTTCCAGTTTGTTTGACTGATAACTGAAGCAGTACAAGTTTCTGTTGGAATGAATAAACCATATGATCAGCATAAATGGGGTAACTCTTTGCATTAAATATCAATAATACCACTTAATAAAGTTCAAAAAAGCAACACTTGCAGTGCAGTAATAGTTTCAGATAGCTCGACCTAAATCATAGTAATTAAGTTGAGTTTTAGAGAGCATAGACAACTATAGCAGCAAGTCCTTGAAGTTTGTTAAATGTAAGAGGAGAGAAATCTTCAAGGATGAAATAAAATCAAAGTTCACCAAAGTAGCATAAAAGTCCACTCTTTCTCTCTTTTCCCTTCGAAATAAGAAATAATAGACCAAATCTTGAAAAGCCATTAAAACAAAGGGACATAATTTCATATCATACCTGTCTTCACCAACACAGTAAATCCATTCTCCTTTTGGTGATAGACAAGCAGCCACAAAGTCTCCACCTTCTCTTTTACCAGATGAGAAACTTTTGACAACCTAGATGAAAATTGCACAGCATAAGTTCCTTGCTATTTGCATTCTTTTCTAAAATTTTGAAAGATTACAACCACTCCAGTCCATTATCCTTATGTTTAACTTCTTTCAGAAAATAAATTTGACATTTCGATTTCCATAAAAAGAAAATGTCTGTTGCTTGTCAAAAATACATCTATTGCCCAACTTGTGACTCCTAGCTTTGGCAAAGGGAAAAATCTACCAAAATTAAAATCTAAAGAAAGGGAAAGAAGAATGATCCACAAACAACAATGCTCACCTGTCCTTGAAGTGTCATCAGATAAATAGACGATGTCTTATTGCACACTATAATGTGATCGGTATTTTTAGGGAAAAGATGGACAGAATTCACAGATGCATCACCACCCTATAAGAGAAAAAGATACAAACGAGTTCAAAGAACAAAACCGAGTAAAAGAAAGGATCCTGAGAAAAACTAACACATAATAAGTAATATAATGGTTATGCCCCAAGCAAGTTGAATACCCTTAAAGGAGGAGGTGGTTTAAATGTTTGCAGACACTCCGTAGTTTTGGCATCCCAGACCTGTTTTGAGGCAACTCAGACAAATTATGCACACAGAATAAAGTAGATAACCCAATATAAATGAAAAGAAAATGGAAAGCTTCTCTCGTCCATCACTTGAAAGACAGTAATCTTACCTTCACTGAGCCGTCACTAGATGCCGTGATGACTCGAGATCCATCAAATGTAAAGATGGCATCATTCACATAAGATGAATGTCCCCGGAATTCTTTTAACAATTTACCTGATTTCAGGCCATGAATTCTACAACAAATGAAACAAAAATATCAGGCATGCGTCTCCCAACTAAGACCAACAGAGTAATTAAATTATAGCTGTAACGCGCTTCTGAGGATATCATTTATAGCTAAAACCACTACGTCAAACATCTACTGAAGACATGACATCGCAGCAAATGGTCAAAGGACAAAAACCTTGCTGTGCTGTCAAAGGATGTGCTTAAGATCTGTGTTCCATCTCGAGAAAAGACAAGACTGGTGACACCCTGAGAATGTGCACGTTCAAGGCGACGCAAACACTGACCAGTCCTTATGCGCCAGACCTACAAAATACAGTAACATAAGAGCAAGCAAGTCAAAACCAGATCTAACACATTGACATTAGAAAAAAACATGAAATAGGAAAGTGTTCTTTCTGGCTTGGCTAACAGCATAAGGAGCCATTTTATATGTAAAAACTTTTATTATGGTGAGCACAATGCAACTGCTGTTCTGTATATAAGCAGAAGTACATATGTTCTACTCCTACACTAAAGAGAAGTCAGAAGTTCAAAGGGAGTTTCTACAAGCAACTATATTTCGAAATATGTTGCGGCTTCTTTGTTCCCGAATCACCTGATACAATAAATTTGATGATTTGTACTTCATCAACAAAATTGATGAATTGTAATGTATTCCCTAAATTTTATAGCGTTGACTTCTTATTGTCAGTTGTCACCACATTAAACATGATACCAATCCAGTTCCTTTATACAAAACACCAAACCAATCCATAAAGATGTGATTAGCTTGTCAGTCATTATGTTTTTATACTGAGTGAAAAAACCTTTAAACCAAGTTCAAACATGACACGTTGCTAAGGCCTGTCCAATATTCTAACAAGTACTATCTTTACCTAGCTAAAATAATCATATGTATAGGCATATGAAGGATGTGCCATAAACTCAACAACTTGGACTCACGCATTGATTCAGTAATTAAAGTTTCTGATCAAACAGGTAATGTAAGCAACAATAGCCATTATAATTTTGTTTCTTCTCTCTTTCCATTGATTATTGAATCCTTCTTCTCCAGCTCCTACCAATCTTAAAGATCCTTTTTTTATAAGTAAATATTAAGGATCATTATTAAGCTGCTTTCAATTAATTAAACATATAACGCAACACAATATGCTTTTTTGAACTACGGCAACACAATATGTTGCTTCAGCATGTCATTATTCTGGATGCAGCAACAACAACGGCAGCATACTCAGTATTTATCCACAAAGCGGGGTCTAGGGAGGGTACATGTACGCAGTCCGTACCACTACCTCAAAGGTGAGGTAGAGAGGCTGTTATTATTCTGGATGCCAGAAAGAAACCACACTTGTACATAAAATATATCCAAAATGCAATTGTACACACGTAATTTTGTCCCTCCCAAGAGTGTATTTTTACTCATTTACCTTCACTTGACCGTGTACCTCACCCCGTGTGATTATCCCTCCACAAAATGACAAAAATAACAAAATTCCCAACAAATTAACACCCCACCCAATCAAATTTAACCACCTCACCTTATCCTAACCACTCACACTCCTACCCATCTCACTACCCTACCCAAACCCTACCCCACGTAGCCCCTTCACGTTTTTTCTTCTCTTGGTAACAAACCCATAACATACATTCTCACAATATATTTACATACACACCCAGAGAAGAATAGGTGCCCAGCATCGGATTCCATCTATGCACACACAACACACCCCGTGAAATACACACACACCTCACAATTTCCATTTTACATACAATACATGTACACACTAATCAGAGACAGAGAACACACACTCACTCATCTATCTATATACACACACTGGAATGGAACAACAAAAAGAAACCGCGGAGAAAAATGGTAATTGAGGGAGAAAACACAATGAGAGAAGAGTAAAACAGAGTTGATCGGAGAGAGATCGGAGAATCAGAAAGAGGAAAACACTCGCCGGAAACAACCTGTCCAGTGGCGCAAACCACCGGAAAACAAGTTCCGCCCCTAAGCTTTCGAAACCAGCGACCAAAAGCCTCAAAAATCGACCAAATTCACATACTCAGGCGAAATCCCGCACAGTTTCCGGTGAACAGCCGGCGAGCTCTCGCCGGAAATCCCATCGGCTATCGACCATCATCCACCCATCGGAGAGCGACCATAATCCGACTCAACTTCACTGTTCTGGCATGGATTTTGTCTTTGTTTTCGTGAGCTTTGGCTTGGGTTATGAGAAGTAGAAGCGGGTGTGGGTGGAATTCGACATCGACATTATCACATTATCAACTTGGGGATTTCGTTGGTTGAGGTTTGAATTGAGGTTCTCGGCGCGGACTCCATCTTATTTAATTGAGTAATATTTGATTGAAAGCGACATTAAGGTCCATTCTTCATCTCATTCTTGATTAATCTTAATTGCTTGATGTTTTGTGTGGTAAATTTTAGGTGTGTGGACTTTGTTGTCGTTGATTTTGATATATTTGAATCATCTCAATGATTGAGATTGTTGATATTGATGGATTGATTGTATGAATTGGATGATCAAATGATTTGGGCTCAATTCGAGGGTAAATCTTAATTTGGGGTGGTATTGAAACTTGTCTAATTAGTAATCTCATTTGGTTTATTTAAATTGTTATCTTGATTAATATTGATGTTGTTGAACCCGATAGTGTCATATTTTAGGCTGAAATTGATAGGCAAATTTTAGGTTTTGGGGTAGGCAATTCATAAGATTCTATATCATTGGATGTGTAAATATTTGTGTTGAGTGATTTCTCCACTTTTATCGCATTTCATCAAATATATTCATTCGTCGGGGAATGCCCCGAGGTCACATTGTACTTGTTCACCGGGGAATGTCCCAAGGTATCATATATGCGAAGGAGGTTCGTGATCAAGGCTCGAGGCACCGGGTGGAGCGTAGTTTAGGATTAGTGTAGTTACGTAGGTTTACATTTCAGTAAATTTTTATTTTGGGCATGTAATAAATTGGACTGGACATTATTTTTTTCGACTTTTGATTGTTTGATTGTTTGTTTTCTCGTTGTGTGTTTTGTTGGTTTATGCATTTCATACTTCATAGTGTCTTACTAGCCGATATACTCCACGAAGCGACCGTGGTCGAATCACGGGACCGAGGGGTGCCTAACACCTTCCCCTCGGTCAACAGAATTCCTTAACCGGAATATTTATGCGTGGATCAGTTTTAAAGAGTCAAAATCTTTTTGAAAAAAGATTTTCAATGGTGACTTGGCACACCTGTTTTATGTCAAGTGGCGACTCTGAATTTTGATTATTAAAAGACCTTGTCGAAATAAATTTTCATTTTTTGTCACTTAATAATAAAAATCCTTTCAAACTTAAAATCAATCTTTTTGGTAAAAAAGAGGTGTGACAGCAGCTACAATATAGCAATGTTAAAACAGATTACTCAAGACTTCCTCAAGTGTTTCAGTTTTCCCGGCGGTATTGGCAGGATGAAGATAATAAGAAATAGAAAGGTTTTACTGTATATCTGGAACATGTTCTTCTCACTATTTAGAATTGTCTGGGTCATGTCTAGTAATGTAAAGGAAGTCTGAATGTTGATGTTCATGGAGAGTTGGAAAATCCATCAAGAATGTCTGGAAAATGGCTTGGTGCATCTGGAATGAACAGGATAGAAGATGTTTGATGGTATCACAACTCCTTATCATGTCGCCAAACCTAGTGTTTATTAAACCCCTTTTTTGCTGGCTAAACAAATGCACATGTAACCAGTAATTAAAACATTTTTGGATTGCATCTTCTCTCTAGTGTTGGTGTAAACTGTCGTATATGAGCAGATACGTACATCTTTATATTGTAATCTTTGCTATGCATCTAACTGATGCCTTCCGAATGAAATTTAATGTATAAAGCTGAATAGAAACTGAACCTTTACCTTTATTTTTCCATCTTGTGACCCAGACGCAAGCATCTCCGAGTCTCTGCTAAAATCAACACAAAGGACAGCATCATCATGCATCATAAAAGTTTCCTACATAAATATTCAAGAAGTCAGAAAATACAAAATATTCAACCACAAGCATGAACATTCAGAGTTCAAAAAATAGCTAAACACAATTTCGGATGCATCAGCTGCTGATCAGGAAATGAAAGAATCAGGAACCCAGCACTAGACGAAACAAATGCAACGAAGTGGCAATTCCAGGAGCTAGAGAGTATTTAACAACAAACAAAATGCTCATATTACCACATTCATTATACCCCCAAATAATAAGAAATTAACCACGATTAAAAAAAAATCCAAAAATGACGACAAATGCACCATTAGGAAAAAACAGCCATATGATTAAATATGCACAAACCAAGATTCAAAGCCCTTACGCCCCCACCCACCCACCCCACACACACACGAAAGACACCACCACCCCACAAAAAGAAAGGAGGAAGACAAACAAATGAGCCTATATTTATGGAATTGTAGATAACAAACAGGTTTACATCCCTTCTCAATAAAAACAACTTATTTAGATTTAAACTACTTGCATATTGACAATTATGAAGGAACAATTGCTTAAGGCAATTCACAAGACAACTAGCAGACCTACAGCTGAAATATGCTGCATCTCCTATTCATTAATATATATTTGGCAAAATAGTGTAGAAGTTACACAACTGCAGTTGCCAAAATGAGAATATATCAACAACAACAACAACCCAGTGTATTCCCACAAAGTGGGGTCTGGGGAGGGTAAGATGTATGCAGACCATACCACTACCTTCGAAGAAGTAGAGAGGTTGCTTCCGATAGACCCCCGGCTCAAGAAAAAGAATAGTAAACAAAATGAGGATATATCCCAGAACGATTTTAGCATCAGAGATGAAACAACCACAGAAGTATGCTTGACTTCCAAGAAAATACGGCCCAAAAACTAATCAGAAAATTGAAAAGAAATAAATTTATAACTCACATCAGCCTGATATTGAAGATCCTTCTTCAGTTTTCCACTTATGTGATCCCAGACCTGGTGAGTAATGTAACAATAAATTGAATCAACTCCATACCATCAATTACACATGAAAGAGAAGGAATAAAAGTAAAAGAAATACCTCAATAAATCCATCAACTGAGCATGAGACAAGAAATTGTCCATCCGGTGAGAACCTAGAACATTCTGGATGACTCTTCTTACCAAACTGCAGCACAAAATCCATTAGTTAAACGAAATAATCAGATTTAAATTTCCTATTCTTCCCTCCTTGTTACTCCCGAAAAAGAAAAGAGGGACAGAAAGCTTGAAAAGGAAAAAACAGAGATTAGGAAAAACCAAAAAATAGTTGGACAAACTTATCTAGTGAGAAGCCTATTAACAGAAGACACCATTGAAACGAAAAATGAAGAGACAAAACATGCACGAAGGTGACTAACCAGCTGAGAGCAATTTCAGCATGTGGGTGGATTTGTAATAGGAATAACAAAAAATAAACTCCCCCTTCTGCTATGACCTTTGCAAAAGGATACATGAGCACGAAAAGCAAATAAAAATCACCGTGTTTTTGAATTTCACAGTGACCTCTGCAGCAAAATCGAAAGTTGAAAAGTTTGATGTCTCAACAACATTTCTCTATGATGAAGTTATAACCACCCTAATATGCAACACAAATTTTAAATCCAACGTGCAAATAAACAAGAGTTTAATGTCAACAAACAAACCTTAATAGTGTGACTGAGGGTTGTCGGATACATCTCCTCTTCATCTTGTTTCATAGCAGCTGTTCCTCTGAATAGATCAAACTGTGTTCCAGGTGGAAGTAAACCTGAAAAGTATTGTCGGATACATGAGCATGAAAATCAATGTTTGTTTACTCCTCCACACAGTGAAAATGCTCAGAAGTTTAATGTTAATTACTAACAAGTCAATCGAGAATCTAAAGGAGGGATTTCCTGCAGTGATGAAAATAATATATCTTACCCTGATGCTGCTGCCATTTCAAGGCTTGACCAATCAGAGCCATTAAGCGTGATGGTGGAACAACAGAAACCTCAGCCGAAAGTGCTGCAATGCAGCGAACGAAATATGTTATAATCTTAAGTGTATTTTTAATCAAATTATGCATTAATAAGTACATACATTTGACAACATGACACTCCAACCATTTCAATCCTAAAATATCATAAACTGCTCAGTCCTATTTAGTACTGTTGAATTAATGTACTTTTTAGCGAATTACAAAGACCACTATAAGGCCATCATTATGCAGATAAGATAATACAGATCTCAGAATATTATATATTTAAAGACCACATAACTTAGAATACAGACTGATAATAGGAGGAATTGCGACAAGGAGATGTTAATCTGGTGGGAATGTGGGATTAAAGTAATAGGAACAATGGTAAGATGCAGCTTTTTATGTAGTGGTTCTTAGGATGAGTGACAGATTAGGAAGTACACCATCCCTTTACTTGGCAGGAACCTTACGCAACTACCTTCAGAGGCTTTACTTCAAATCACATTTCAGGTGTTCGTTCTTTTTTTCCTCTAATGAAGTAGTCACATCTCAGGTGGTCTTTCTATGCTTCTTTGAATAGTTTAACAGGCTAAACAGCTTTACATTCTTCTCGGCATCATGCAGATTGTTAACCTTTGTTTACTCTGAATACGGAAATGAAACAGCTGTTCTTATAAAACTTGCTCCTGTGTTACATGCAATATTTACACGTATTGCAAATATCTTCATTCTAGATTTCCTTTCAAAATTCAAACTAAATATTTTATCAATCTAAGCAAAATCGTATTTTCACAACCTTGGGAAATTTGGGCACGCCTTTTCTCCTTGGTTGAGTCATTATAAGCCTGCACATATGACATTTACATGCAAGGTCAAAATCCACATTCAGTCAGACCTCAAGCCAAGGGTATCAAGACAACTTCAAGCAGCTAAGGATGTGGGACACGGTTAAGAAAGCCAATTATGTCGCACCATCAGAGATCTAACAGGACGTTGAGCACATGTAGAATCCAAGTAAAACAGGTATACTTTTTTCTAATTCTGTTTTATGAAGAACAGGTTTACTTTTTTTTGAGGAGGGAAAGTAAAACAAGTATAGTTGTCCAGTTAACATGACATGCGTCGTGAATAATACAAACAACAAGCGGCGACGGTGATCAAATATCAACTAGCGCCATTAAAAAAGATATAGTTTAACCATTTTTTAAAAAAAGATCACAAAGTTTAATCAGTTTTTCAGAGTATGATTCTGACCTCATGTGGATCAAAGTAAGTCCGAACAAGTAGATGCTCGAGCCGCAAATATCTTTCAGGTTGCTCCTGTTTCATGACACCCATCACGTTGGTTTGCCTTAAAATAGCTCGTGCAGTATCCATCTCTCGAAGTTCAATCATTTCTAAGACAATCTATCAGGTAAAGGAAAGAGTTAGGAGCATAAAAGGTTGTACTGAAAAGAGACAGCAAAAAGATGATCAAATACTTCAGCGAAAACCAAGAAAGAAAAGAAATATTTGCACATAATATTTTTCCGTCAAGCTGAAGTTCATCTGAATACAAAACCAGATTGTCAACAAAGCACATTGAACTAAATTCTGAAATTCAACTAAGCACATATGCAAAAGTCAATCACACGAAACTTAATTCTAAAGTTCTGCCCAGGTGCATGCAATTAAAAAAAACTGAAGCCCAACTCAGTCAAGCATACAACAATCGTGATGTATGAAATCAGCATCACAGAGACACTTGGATGCAAAGTGGAACCCAACGACCACAAACTCAGGATTCCAATTGGGAGCCAAATACAAATGCAATATAATTTGCAAGGAGTAATAGAGATGCTTGAATTGTCAAATTGGAAGAAATATTTGTCATTTGGTTTTGTGTGTGCATAGGTCGGTTGAAAATAGATCTATAGAGTGGAAACAAGGAGAACATGCTCTCATTGAAAAAAATAGAGTGTGGTCATCACAACACAAATGAGGATTAGGCATTAACAATTAGAGATTACACAAAAAGAGCCTATTATTAGAATGCTTACAGAGGTACAACTCAAGTAAGACTACAAGCCCCCTAATTTCCATATGCATTATGCTGATTTCTTGAAGGTTTACACTTTGTACAGATTCATCTCTTTCAAATTGTATGTCTTATCTACTAGGTGAGCTATCCATGGTGCCCATATGACAAGTCAGAAGTTTCCTACCAAACGGGAAAAAGAAGTCATCAAAGGCGAAGAGAAGTATCAAATCTTCCAGGGCTCTAACCGCAAAGCATTTAGGGCTCAGGCTATAGTACAAAAGATGCAATCGAATGATAAAACAGAAAAACATACACAGACACACACATTTACATGCATATATAGAAAATTAAAAAATTAACTACAAACCCGTACAACAATAATATGCAAAAAAATTACAATTTGTGAAAAAACAAAGGGAAAAAATCGAGTCACGAGTCAGCGCAGGAAGTTCATATACAGTGTCAAATTTTTGTTTCAAATGCAAAAATGCAGTTTGAGGTTTCTGATCCAAATTGTGATGTGACAGGCTTTCTTATAGTAATTTTTGTTGATTTCCTATTCCTGAATCATGATCACTAATATTTTATTCGTGATGTTTCCTAGACATTTAATGTATCACTTTGCACACTATTTTTATTGTTCATAATAACCATCTTCAAGAAGGATCCCATAGGCGATAAGGGGCTTGGTGCCTACGTCAAAGCACAGCTAAGCGAGATAAAGTGTGGAACCTGTCGTTGCACCCAGTTTCAAATATCAAGTGCGCTTGTATTACTTCAATAACAAATAATATTCACTCTCACATCCAACATATTTAATTCAACTCTCAAGAAACTGTGAATCCATAAAAAGAGCAAGAGGATATAACCATAAAAAACACAATTTAAAAAAGGATAACATATTAAAGTTTAGGCATTAAGGATTCTCTAAAACAATAAAGAGTTGCAGACCTGCTCATATAAATCCTCCAGTATCTTTCTAGGCAGCTTAAGTTGTGCAACTTGAGGTAGTACTGCATCCCATCTTCCACCATTAATGTCAGCTATAAAGGTTTCAAGGCTGTCCACGGTATTAAGAGAAACCTGGCACTCATTTTGCAATGTCTGGAAAGATTGATGCAGAGAGTTCTCCTTGCAGAATTGAAGGACAATCTTAATGACACTGCAGAAATAAAGATAACATTAGAATAATAACAATAAGATAGTCAACCCTCAGGGGTTGGCCTGGTGGTAATTGGCTTGCCCTCTGAAATTGTTTGCACCCAGAAAACAATTTCAGAGGGCCATCGGACTGGGTGAAACCCTGAATTACCCGTGGTGCACTTGCGGGAAACTCCTTGCCGAGGGCCTGTGCACCCCCGGGATTAGCCGGGGCTCGAAGAGTCTCGGACACCCGGTGCAAGTCAAAAAAATAATAATAACAACAATAAGATAGTCGTATGCTGTTCCCAATTGATATGTGTGCAAGATAGTATCTAAAAAATGGTCCCGGCAGAAATAGCTCAACTAACTAATCAAAAGAATGGGTCGACTAGCTAGAACTGCTACTTACACATGCTTCAATTCAGAAACAACTTGTATCCAGTAATGTGCACATATCAATCAAAGACACTTAACACATATTCTCTGCCGGAGCTTATACCGATCTTGTTGCAATACATGGCACCCCAAAACAAAATTTGGTTATCCTAATCAAGGGTGTCGCCTAGTGGTCCATGAGGTCCCAGCGGAGGCAAAAATATTAGGTGATTTTTTCTCATCTATCTAATCCTTCAGTCGAGCTGTGCACAACCTAGTCCGAACACCACATTTATCAAAAAAAAAAAAAAAACTCTTGTTTATTTTACACGGTTCCTTGCCCTCTATATTAGTTTTACTAAGATATCAGTATATATCACACATTATGAAACAATCAACCAATTATATCCACTCTGCGATTAAAGTTGCGATTTTTACTTGATTTCGGTCAAAATAAGCAAATTCTATATCAAATTCTAAAAAGATATAGAGAGAGACAGAAAAAGCTTACTCTCGAGCTTCGATTTCGAGTGTAGAAGACATTGATAAGCCCTAGTTCAGCCAGTAAAATCACTCACTCATGATAAGCAATACATACACTATTACATGGGTTGGGCCTAGAAATGTTCTTTCAACAAGGCTTTTATATTTGGGCCGGCCCATAAACCAACAACAATCCACGGACCCATCCACATTCCATTTCCTTTTTTAATCTAAAATTTACATATATACACAAGGTAACTTTACCTTAGTACAATAAATCTAATATTGGAAAAGTAATTACATAAATCTCAAAGAAATTACAGAAATCCCCTCTTTTTCTACTTTCTCTCTCGTTCCTCTTATACATCCAAAAAAAGTCGCATTTTGCTCCCATTTTTCTCCCATTACACATCAGATTTTTCCTCTATTATTGAAACCCTTTTTTCACGCCCAAATTTAGATTTTTCCTCCATTATTGAAACCCTTTAATCCGATATTTCCTCTATTACTGCTCTCCATATTTCACGCCCAAAATCAAGCTAGGAAATATGGAGTTTGTTGAGTTTTCAATCCCACGTAAGTTATTTTGTTGAGTTTTGATACAAGATCAACAAAGAAGACATAAAACAAACACCAAAACAGTCCACAAGTTGGAAGAACCGAGGACCGCTTTGGTGACCACTCTCGGATTCACTACAACAACAACGAAAATATAATAACAACAAGATATTAAGGTGTTCAACACCTCTAAAATCAGCAAGCCAACAAACTAGATTAACAACACAAGCATAAGCATAAGAACAAGAATAACACAAAGTCTCGATTTTGGGACACCAAACCCGAGAATGAACAAAAACAACAACGAAATAGTTAGATAGATAGGTAACTTGATATACAAATATACAAACACTATGAACCTGAGTGTATATTAAACACAAAGACCCAAGAATTCATACAAGTAACACCAAGCTCTACGGTGACCTCAAGGGAACGGGATTCCCAAGCAACCAACGTTTCAAAACTAGCACCAATACAAGTGATATCCACACTTGTTTACAAGGAATCCACCTTGCAAGACTCTCTGTCTAGAGCTCTCAAAATATCATCAAATTTATGAGAAAATGACCTAATATGTTCTATTTATAGCCTAGGTTACAACTTAATACAAAATGACTAGAATACCCTTAATGAGCCATGGCTAAGAGGTGGTCTTGAAGTGTGCATTTGGGGCGGCTTTGGAGTGTTGGAGACTTGTCCTCTACACTTCAAAGCTTGTTTCATTAGTCGGGCAACCCACGAGCTCGAGTCTCAATGTTTTGGTCTACAATCACGATCATGCTTGTATCATCCTCCCCTTCTTGAAGAGGATTCGACCTCGAATCCGAACCTTGCAAAACAATAGAGGAGAAAAAAGAACACATATTCCTCATGACATGAGTGTTAATGTTAGCACAATAAACAAAAGTATCAAACCACGAGTGTACATTCTACACATGCCGTGGGACTCTAGGGAGAATAGAATACCCTACCAATCACCAAAAGAAATAACTTATTTATCTGCCTAAGTTTGACAAGAAACAAAACAAAAGAGATAAAATGCAAACCTTTGGAGCAAGTACTAGAGCTTACTCTCGAGCTCTTCATTACCAAAAGGTCAGAGTAGGATCAAGACCTCACCTTCTTCGGGCCAAGTATCATCATGAGGTGTCTTTATCATCAATCCGCAAGGTACATTAACTTCCCCTTCCTCCACCACCCTCTCGTCTTCATCATCATATCTATCATCCTCTTGAAGGGCTCTCTCTCTAACATCAATTTTGGTCACTTTGTCCCCAACAAAGTAAGGATCACCCTCCACCAATACAATGTTTCTTCGGTTTGGGCGCTCACTAGCTTTGTAAATCCAACCTTAAAATTTAAAACAAACGATAACCTTAGGATTAGGAGTGGAACAACTAGTACCTTCAAGCCGTGGGGTCCTTTAGAGTGTTTTATCAAATGGTTTCTTCTCTAAGGGCTTGTAGAGCTTGTTCCACCCGAAGTTCTTCTTGTTAAGATTATGCCTTTAAACTTCAATGGCTTTTTCTACAAGGTCCTCAAGTCGGTCAAATTTGTAGACAACTAGTTGATAAACAACTTCATAGCACAAGTCACCATTGAATCGAGCTAGGCAATGATTTGGAGGTTCGACAATATCAAGATGTAGGATCAAGTTTTGAAACTCATTATAATACCCCTCCATACTTCTATCTCCTTGCCTGAAGTTATAGAGTTTTGTTAGTTGCTCTTTTGTACCTTTCCATGACATATCTCTCCTTCATAAGAGCTTTCAATTCATCCCAATCCAGAAGGTCAAGATTGTCATTCCTTAGCTTTCTTTTAGGAAGTTAACTCGTTAAGTTGGAAAATCCGATTACATTGTAACTCCCAACAAGATAGAGAGATAGATCACTAGCCCCTTTGAAAGAAGGAAGAGTGATCTTAATGGAATTTAGGCCCGTGTCTCTACCTACATTGCCTCCTTGGTCCATTAGACCTTTTTGAACATGAGGTCGGTGTCCCAAATTGCCCCTACCATGAGGAGCTGGTCCAACTCTTCCCCCTCGGCCTCTATGTCTTCCGCCATAAGATCCTCTTTTATTGCGCACAAATTCCGCAAAGAGAGTTGTTTAATCTAACACCTCACCACCATAAGGACCCTCACTTTCCACATCATCAATTTGGATTGGTTGGTTTTGGTTTAGTGGTGCTCTCGGCATATCAAGGGGGTCTCGGATTTAGGGAGTTTCTTGATGGACTTGACTTTGGTTGTTTGGATAAGTAGGGACTTGGTGGATGGGTTCATGGATTGGTCTAGATGGATTGAGCAATTGGTGAAGTATATTCGGGATGGTAGCATGTCCACTAGTCGAGGCATGGTAGTGTTTGGGACTTGAATGGTTGGAATCTAAACGAACTTCTAATGTATCCATTCTCCTTGAAAAAGAACCCTTCATTCCGTCCATCCTTCCCTCCATCCTCTCCATTCGACCACTAAGATCATGTTTCACGCTCATTATGGCTGCCAACAAAGCATCCATGGTTACCTCTCTCAAGGCCCTTGGATTACCATTACCTGAAGCCATCGTACCTAATAAGAAAGACTAAAGAAAACACAAACAATAACAAGTTAAAGGTTAGCCTAAATCACCCTCACTAACTCTCAAGCTCACACTTTTTCAAGTATCACTCAATTGGTCTCACAAGTGTTGGTACACGTTTTTTACTCCAATGAAGTTACTTAGTCCCGCTTGCGGCTTAAGGTCGAAATGGATTTTTATTTGCAACGACTCAAAACAAGTTTGTACGTACTTGAATCAAAAAGCTACAACGAGTTTTGAAAAGATGAAAGCATACAAAGAAACGTAGACACGAATAAATGAACCCAAAACTAATTTACAAGCTAGTAGGAATTTACTAGGTTGCCAATTAGTGTTCGAACCAACAAATAAAACTAAGAAACAACAAATTAGAAACTAATAATCCAAGTTTGAGCTCAAATTAATGTGTGAACAGTAAAGTGGGCGATATGTCACCCCCTAATTGGCCGACTTTCAACAAATTTTAATTATCAGTTTTGATTTTCTTGGTTCTTAACAATTTGGAATGGATGAAATTGGTGTTGGAGGGAAAGTGTAAGTCCTAAAACCTTTTTCAATTTCAATATTCAAAAGGTGTGACTTTGACTTGTACTATTCTCACAAAACAAGGCCCTTGAATTAGGGAAAGTGGTTGAAAAGTTGTGTTCAAGTAAAGAGTGATATGATCAAGTATTTCACCAACAAGTCTTGCAACTTTACATGCGACCTTTTAAAATCTATTAGACACTTTATGTTGGTCAAGATAAGAGAGAGGTGAAGAACAACAAGATCACAACAACAATTTTAAAGAAAAATAACAACATCAATAACGTCCCACTCCAATTTTTTTCTACAACATCACAACTAGGGGTGACAATTTCAGCCATATTTATAAAAAGAATCCATTCAACCCATATTTAGTGAATTAGATCACTCATATTCAAAATGGGTAAATATGGACTTCAACTCATTTTAAAAGCTCATACAAATATGGACAAAATAGATAAAATATGGGTACCCATTTAAACACAGAGATCACCCACCTATACTTAAAGTTTCAGTTTTTTTTTCTTTTTTAGTTTCTTTTCTTCTTTTTTTTTTCTTTTTTATTTTTTTACTCTTTCCTTATAATTTCTTTTATTCTTTCTCATTTTTTCATCTATTTTTTTATTTTTTTTATTTCTTTTTTCTTTGTATTCTTTTTTTTTTTCACTTTTCCTTTTCTCATTCTTATTTCATCATTCATATTCGCTTGAGACCTACATGGGTTAATAAATATAAGCTTCTAATTATCCCATTTAACCTATATAATTCATAACATCTCTTATCAATTAAATATAATTCATAGTCTTACTCCTTTATTATTATTTTTTTCTATCTTTTATTTCTCTTTCTTTTTTTCCTTTTTTTTCCTTTTTCTTTCTTTTTCTCTTTAATTTACTATTTTTTCCTTTAATTTACTGTTTTCTTTTTCTTTTTCATTTTTTCCACTTAATTTTTACTCGTTTCATACATTTTTTCTTTCTTCTTTTTCATCATTTTTTTATTTTTCAATTTTATTTTTTTGCATTTTTTTTGTATTTCAGTTTCCCCCTTTTTCATTCTTGGTTCGTCATTTTCTTATTTTTTTATATTCTTTTCTTCATTTTTTTTTGTCATTGCATTTTATATTTTTTTACTTTAAATTTATTTGTATCATACTATATATTTCAAATAAATTTATTATTTTTATTTGAATAGTTTAGTTGTCATTATGTGCAATTTATCATTTGTATTTATATACAAATAAGTATATGAATTAAAATCAACATGGGTTGTGGTGCAGTGGATGGGGCTGCTCCACCCTTAACCAGAGGTCGAGGGTGCAACCCTGGTTATGGAGAAAACTCTGTTGGGAGCGCTGTCACCTTAATGGGCCCTGCAATGCCCGATCCGAATTAGTCGGGGTTTCAATGCAGGCACCGAACACCGGATAAAAACCAAAAAAAAGTATATGAGTTAATTGTATTTTCTTGAGACTAAAATATATATGGCTGAGGATCCACATAGCCCTCGAATTATAAATATTGGGCGAATATAAATCAATATGTGCTTATGGTATTTTCGTTAGCATAAAAAAAAAGAAACCAAAAATAGAAAAAAAAAATAGAAAGAGAGGTAGAAGTTAGAGATAGAAGAGAGAAAAGGGTAAAGAAAAAATTGAAGAAAAAAATACAAAAAATGGAAAAGAAAAAAAATGAAAAAGGAGAAAAGGAAAAAGAAAAAAGATGATGGTGAAAACAAATATACTAAGTGGTTACGATATTTTAGTCATCATTCATAATTTGTACTCGGCTTAACCATGTTTTTTGAAAATAAAAAAAATATAAAACATAAAATACAACCAAAAAAAAAATGAGAAAGAAGAAAAAAAAAAAAAAAAAAAAAGGAGACTAAAAAGGAAAAGGACAAAAAGAAAAAAGAAAGAGAAACAAAGGGCAGAGGGTAGAGATAGAAGAGAGAGAAAAAAATGACAAAAAAAATAAAAAACGAAAAAAAGAAAAGAAAACTAGAGGCTACATATAGAAGAGAGACAAAAAAAAAAAGAAAAAGAAAAAAATAAAAATAAAAATAAAAAAGTTAAGTTGATATGATTTAGAAGTTTTAAGTTTTTGGCTTAGGAGTTAAAGTGGGTTGAAACCATTTTTACCCAATTCATATTTGACCAAATCCATATTTACCCATATTTATATGGGCGAATTACAATCCAAACCATTTTTGCTCGATCCATATTTAACCCGTCCAAATCCAATCCAATCCACCCGTTTGCCACCCTTAATCACAACATACGACCACCTTTCAAGTTCACAACAACATGGTTAACAAATTTTAGATATAGACATTTTTAGTGTTGGTGAGAAAGAAACCAACACTTGAAACACTCTAAACAAACAAAATGACCACAAGAGCACAACTCTCGACCAAGAATAACTTCAAGAACACAATTTTTTTTTCTAGCAAGCCCAAGATTGATTTTGCTGGAACAAAATCAACCACAAACTTTGATACCAAATGATACAAGATCGACAAAGGAGACACAAAACAAACACTAAAACAGTCTACAAGTTGGAAGAACCGAGGACCCCTTTGGTGACCACTCTCGGATTCACTACAACAACAACGAAAACACAATAACAACAAGATATTAAGGTGTTCAACACCTCTAAAATCAGTGAGCCAACAAACTAGATTAACAACTCAAGCACAAGAACAAGAAGAACACAAAGTCTCGGTTTTGGGACACTAAACCCGAGAATGAACAACAACAATAATAAAATAGATAGATAGATAGATAGATAGATAGGTAACTTGACATACAAATGTACAAACACTATGAACCTAAGTGTATATTAAACACAAAGACCCAAGAATTCATACAAGTAACACCAAGCTCTATGGTGACCTCAAGGGAACGGGATTCCCAAGCAGCCAACGTTTCAAAACTAGCACCAACACGCGTGATATCCACACTTGTTTACAAGGAATTCACCTTGCAAGACTCTCTCTCTAGAGCTCTGAAAATATCATCAAAGTTATGAGAAAATGACCTAACATGTTTTATTTATAGCCTAGGTTACAACTTAATACAAAATGACTAGAATGCCCTTAATGAGCCATGACTAAGAGATGGTCTTGGAGTGTGCATTTCGGGTGACTTTGGAGTGTTGGGGACTTGTCCTCTACACTTCAAAGCTTGTTTCATTGGTCGGGCAGCCCACGAGCTCGAGTCTCAACGTTTTGGTCTACAATTACTATCGTGCTTGTATCATATTTTTAAGCTTATAATCTCTTTCTATATATAAAAGGAACATATCCAGCTGCTGATGTGACATGCCTCTAAGACCACTATTAGCATTTATCTTTTTTCTCTTTTTTTTTAGCCTTTTTCTAATTCTAAAATTCTGAAAATTATTCAAAAGTTAAATAAATGCTTAGCAACACTAAAGTTTTTGTAATTACGGAAAAAAGATGTTACTAATTGAGAATTCATTAACTATTTCAACCATAATTTCTTAATTTTTCATATCTTAAATAGAAGAAGAAAAATTTCAATATTAATTACTCTCATGATCTTTCCTATTCTTCATTATGGGAAGCTTAGCAGTCTCTATTGTTATTTATCTTTTGTCATTTTTCTCTGGTCCATTATTTCTATAAAGCACAGTATTTTCATTATAAATTGTTATTGAAACTAATAAGGGTGTCTCAAGAAACTTAATTAACGTTACAAACAAGTTCTAAAGTCACATTTTTAATACTCTTAATTATAAGTACTCTCCATTTTTAGAAATTTATTGTATATTGAATGTGGTATTCATTTGGAATATATGAAATATACCCTTTAACGTTTTTGTGTATAAATCAAGGAAAATTATGAGAATGGAGTATTCATACATGCCATTTTTTTCCTTACACCTATAGTTACTTTCTTCCCTTCCAATCCTATATCACATAGCTACTCTTTTTTTTTGTTTTTAATTTTTATTTTAAAATGTATTTTGTTTTTACTTTCTGTTGTTTCTTATTTTAATAATTATTTTATTTCTTTTTTAGTGATCTTGATATGACAATCTTTTAGATTGATGGACGGAAGAAATTAGAAAGTAAATGACGATGAAGTTAGCAAAGAGGAGGAAGAAGATGTGAAAATTAAGCAATTCGAGTCGAAGAATACACACCTTATAGGCGACTTAAACTAAAAATTGTTCAGCAAAAAGGATACATTTAGCTGATTTTTCTCCTTTTCTTCATTTCTTTTTATGCCCCTCTGTTAGTCGTTTATTTTTATTTTTTTTAGACAAATAAAAAAATGTGAATCTTGTGCAACATAGGTATCGAGAAATGATACTACAAAATATAAGGAAGAAGAAAATTTGTTATATATGCGTGCATGCTTTCCCTCAAGAATATATTATTATATATGCTCGATAATGTTACTGCTTTACTTACGCATGGAATAATAGTGTAGACATGATAAAGCAACAAGGCCATTATTTTGAATTGTTTCCAAATTTATTTACTTAGTATAAGCAATATAATTTACATATATTGAATTATTCAATTCTAAATATGGTATAGGACAATTTATTAGCATCCGTAATATAGTTATCTAACGTTTTTTGATATCAAAGTTTGTTAATATCATGAAGGACTTGACAACTTATATGCAAAATGTCTTTAACTTCTTCTATTCTCACTTTTTATATATTTTTTGTTTTTTGGAAGTTTACATTATTTGAAGGAGAGCCTAGAGTAACATTGTTTTCATGTGACAAGGAGGCTACAAATTCAAGCTGTGGGTAGAAATGCTTTTTTTCATTTCAAAGAATCACATCAATAATATCTTGTCTCATTGATTTTCAGCCTTTAGTTTTTTGAGTTTCTTTTCTTCATCTTAGGTAGCTTTACAACTTCAAAACTATAATGTTTTAAATAATAACTTGGCACAAGCTTACTTTTAATTTATTCCTTTTTGGTAGGAGATGAGATTTAAATTATAATTTTACATATAATAACGAACAAAGCAATAAAGAAGTAAAAATCAATAATATTAGCAAGTCACAAAGAAAGATTTACAGCTAACAACCACATGTTATCTAATTCTAAATGATGATTAACTTTGTGACATCTCATAAAAAGATTATTTCTGTTCTATTTATATAATGTTTACATGTTTAATCCTCACAAGAACATGCATATCATGGTTATTGAGTGAATGTAATTTGTTTGTCTTTTTCTTTTTGTGATTTGCTTATGTATTCCTCTTTACTCTAAGGGGGTTTGGGTTGATTTTTCTTCCATTAGCTATTAAGATATTTTAATTCGCTAAGTCTGAGAAGTTCAAAAAGCGCAGACTCACTACGAAATATGGATACAATTTTTTTTATCAAAGATTCATAAATCACAAATACTTTTTCATTAGCCAGAAAATTAATGTTCTGATGCCACAATGATTTAAAGGTTGAAATTTTTTTATACTCTGATGGATGATGAAAAAATACTAGTTTCAGCCACTAAAGTAGCACTATTTTTATAGTGTATCTTTACCTTTTTCTTTTCGATTGTAATCCACACATAATTTTGATTATTTTTCTTAAATTTTTTTGTTTCGTCTATATGGAGTTATAATCTTTCTGACATTTTAATTTTATTTATTTTTATATCAAGTTGATGTTTTGAGAGAGATGATATGCTTGTATTCTCTTTTTTCATATTTCTTTCTTTCTTTTTTCAGTAAAATTAATTTTATGCTTATTAGCATGTTAATTCTACCAGCAAAGGATGTGGTGCAGTGAATGAGGTTGCTCCTCCCTTAATCAGAGATCTTGGGTTCGAGTCCTGAATATAAAAGAATTCTTGATAGGGAACACTACCTTCTAATGGGCCCACTAGACGCGAATTCAATTTAGTCGGGATGTGATGTAGATATCGGATACCGAATGAAAAATCAAAAGAAAAAACATGTTAATTCTACGTTTAGATCATTTTATTTTTAATTTTATTTTCTAGGTAGAAATAAATATTTTTAAACTAAATGTAAGTATTATGTCTTTATTCTACTTATCTATAATAACTTTATTGTAATTTTTTTATTCTTACATTATTTATATTCTTAAATTTATTTATTAAAAAAATAGTATATTTAACTGCGCGAAGCGCGGACATACTCACTAGTTTAAATTTTAAAATCGTGAGAATAATTCAATTACGTTCAATTAATGAGAGGTTCGATTTTGTAAGTTTTCAAACATTAACTGAAGATATTGATTCAATTCATCACCACCCTAATTAATTTTTAAGTTTTTTTTTTCAATTTTACCAAATTAAAATTAGTTTCGAGTTTTTGTGTTGCATGTATGTATTTATGAAATTAATTGCTTTTGCAATGTCATTACAGTGTGTTAGTTAAATTTTTTTCATATTTTTTCATATAATACAAGTCAGATCTTTATTTTTATTTAGTTGCAAGTGCTTAATCAAAAACAAAATATTTACGTTGTTGATTTTGTTCCTGGTACATTTGATTATGAAGAACCTAATTTTGCATATTCCCGATCCAAGCACCGAAATGGTCCGGTAACTGTGAAAAAATCGAGGGAAGCTGTCAGTTCAAGTTCAAAGAAGTCAGCTTCAAAATCGACAAGTAAAAAAAAGGTCGATGATTCAGGACGACCACGTCTTCCAAAGGTATAGTTTTTAAATTACTTTATTTTCTTCATTAAATGGGTAATTATACGTTGATAAATATTTTGTGGGACTGTACAGTATGAGAAGCTGAATATTATACATTACCAAGTTTATAATACATTGAGTGTGGTGTGCTTTATGTATGTGGTTTCATTATACATATTGAATTTATCAATTATGTATAAGGTTATGTTATACAACAAGCAAGGTATTCTTTACAATATGTAAAAGGTGATCATACAATATTGTATAATGTTTCCTTATACATTAAGCAAGATTGCTTAATAATATGTATAAGGTTTACATATACATGTGATCATGTTGTATCATTTTATCTTTATTATGTATAAGTTTGTTTCAATGTTGTTACCTTTAATTTGTGTATTCTATTTTGTGCTTTATGTATGAGGTTTCATTATACATCTTGAAATATCAATTATGTATAAGGTTATGTTATATAGTAAGCAAGGTATTCTTTACAATATGTAAAAGGTCCTCATACAATTTTCTATAATATTTCCTTATACATTAAGCAAGATTACTTAATAATATATATAATGTTTATATATACAAGTGAACATGTTGTATTATGACACCTTTAATATGTATAAGTTTGTTGCAATGTTGTTAACCTTAATTTATGTTTTTCTATTATGTGTTTTATGTATGAGGTTTCATTATACATCTTGAAAGTATCATTTATGTATAAGGTTGTGTTATACAGTAAGCAAGGTATTCTTTACAATATGTAAAAGGTGCTCATACAATCTTTAGGGCATTTCTCGACATGCCCCAGTGCAATTGGATAAGGCAAATATACTTTTTACATGTGTAATCATGGATTAACTTTTGAATGGATTGTTAAAAGTAGTTTGTTTTTCATTACAGGGACTGTGGCATTTTTGTTGTTGTGTATGCCAAAATCCTAAGTGAAAGACTGGAAGTGCATTCATGTGGTTTTGACGCACAAACTCAACGTGCACTCTATGCCTCTTTACTATGAAATTATGGAGTAACCAAGACAATGAAAGAATACACAAGTGATAATGACGATCCTCCGCATCCAAAGAATAGTTATCTCCAATCGATTGATGAAACTGTCATAGTTACTTTAGAGTATCACAATTTTTTAACCATTATGCATAGAAACATCTAATTCTTGTTTTAGTAATGGATGTTAAACAATTACATTACTTGTTAGTTTTTTATGTTTGTTTGGATTTTAATTTTTATTGATCTCTTGGAACTGCTTATACATATGTAAGTTATTTATAGTTAAAAGCATTTTCTAATAGGGTCATGTTTACGATTTTCATTATGTGTATTGCAAGGACATAAAATCTATTGAGTTGGTACTTCTCAAACATTAGAATGCTATTTATACATTATATATAACTTAAATACACCACATTGTACGTTAAATATAAAATACAATTATAATACTATCATAAAATCAGATGTTTGTAATACCATTGTTTAATTAAACCTTATACATAAATGTGTCTAAATACTATCTCAGTTTGCAGCTATTACATTAAACTGTCATTTATAACTATAGTATAAGAAACTAATTTACTTTAAACTGTCAGTTATAAGTAATGTATAACAAATAATAAAACATTAGACATTTAAAGCTCAAACGTTAAATACATAATGCATAATACATTAAATATATGATTATACATAGGTACGTTTTATCATATTTTGATATTTTACTGCCTATACAATAGAATAACATTATATATTTCTCATGTCTTCATACATTGAACTACATGTATAACATACCATCATACTCTTTGTTTTAGAACGTAAAGTAGGAAACAAAAGTATAATAAATAAATCATTTATGTATTAAACAACTTATATTTTTACTCAATGTACGAAAAAACAGTTCAATATATAAATCATTTATGTATGAACCAACTTATACATATGTCCATAACATAATTAAATGTACATACTTTTCCAAACTTTAATCACATTCCACACATTGAATTGCTTTATACTTTATTAAAAATGTGATTATAAACATAGTTAACTTTTATCAATCTTACACAATTAAAGTCTGTATAATGTAATAACAGTCAGTAATTGAAAACATCGCAGTTACCTTCTCTTTTGCGCGTCATGCCTTCATGTAGTTAATATCAACTCCATACACGACCATCTCTTCAATTATGTTCGCCGTTGTGTGTATTCTCTTATGGTTAACTAATTTTGGTGCTGTAAATTCACTCACAAAAACTATTGTAGCAACCAAGTTTTTCAGCACTCTATCACTAAGACGGCAAGTATGTTCCGAATCAAATCAATGAATCTAAAAAATATCCGATTCATTCATACAAGACGCCTTCAGTATTCATTTACAGTCTTTGTTACGACAGTGCAGGACATAACTGCAAAAAAAATATTATCACGAAAATAATATACGATGATATAGATATCATGTCAAAATATTTCATCATACATAAGTCTATATGTATGATGAGTCATTATACATTAGTATACCAGATTTTTACATATTTTATAATATATAGAAACAACCAATACAATAGTAATTACATTAACCTCAGTAACACATTAAAAGGTGAACTTCTTTAAAATCTATAACAATCAAATTTTCCATATTTATTCAACGTATAATATAATATAATACATATCAACAAAAAATAACAAAACTTAACTACTATAATACGACAACTGCAATTTCTATTAACAATTTGTAAATTTATAAAGAAATAATGCACATTCAACAAAAGCATCAGATTCAGTTCCTTTAACATAAAGAATAGCACCGGTTTCATGATCAAACTCAATCTCCTTATTGGACTTGTCAAACGTTGTAATACACAACGGATAATTAACAAAACCTGGAAAACTTTTCTTCAAATCAATGTATACTCTCACCCCATTATCATTCCTCATAATAATTGGAGAGGAATTACCTTCAACAACGTACTTTACTTCAATTTTTTTTAATATTCATCAATATTCAATTCCGTACCAATCGTCGAAATCAATTTCAAGAATGTTATAATTTTTGAAACCATAATTCCATCACTTTTGTATTATTCATAAATAATTTCTGACTGTCAAGAATCGGAATGCCACAACAATACAGGGATGTTCATATTGATTTAGGAAAAAAGACGAAAGAAGATATCAACTGTTCTTTCCAGTTTGTATTCCAAATAGAAATTTCAAAAAAAAAAAAATATATTGCGGTGATGTTTTTGAATTTGAATATCAGGTACTACTTTTAAGCATCCAATAAATCACAACATCAATTAATGCCGTAAATTAAGCAATTGAATAAGGGTAGCTGATATTTTGTTTTCATAAATATAGGTCAAACGGTTTCATCATACATTGGAGCAACGTATGAGGATCAACGACATGTATATATATTTTTTACAAAATTGGGAGATAGAAATAACATAAGGGATATTACGTAATTAATTTCATTAAGAAAGGAATTTATGTTGTTTATACTTTTTTAATTAGAAAAAAACTCAAATAACACTCCTTAGATTGAAAAATTACAACTTATAACATAACTTTTATTTTTGCAAGTTGTAGCAAATTTTATTAAAAAAAGTAAAAAAAAAATATTTTTTTCATAATAATTCTCTTAAATAGAAGTGACAGTGAGCAGGCAACAGACCTTCGTCATGTATGCTTACCGTCATTTCACTTGCTTGCTCCGTGATTTTACTATATCACCCTTAATTAATTATTATATATCATTTATATATTATAAAAATTAATAATATTTAATTAAAAATAAAATAAATATTTATGATATGTCAGCTTCAGCTGCTTCAACCGTAATTTTACTATATCACTCCTAATTAATTATTATAAGTCATTTAAGTATTAAAAAAATAATAATATTTAATGTTAAATTAACTTGATGTCTTATATGAGGCCCACTTAATTTTTGTATACAAGTACATTTATAGTAATTTTGCTATATAACTTCTAATTAATTATTATAAGTCATTTCAAATATGTCTGCTTTGTTGTTTCTGACCATCTAAGGATTGCATCGCTTAAATTGGAATACATGAAAAAAAATTATAAATTAAAAATAAGAAAATTAAATTATTTTTAAAAATGTATTAAACTATCAATGCCACAAAAGTTTGAACAAGAAGGGTAATTTATATTATTTAAAAATTATATAAATATTATTATAAATTATAATTGTTAAAAACTTAAAATATCTAAAAAAATAATTAATAAGCACAACTATTAACAACTTTAAAAAATTAAAAGATATGAAATATTTCGTTGACTCTCGAAATTATATAAGTGTCACTTAAATTGGAATCGAAAAAATAAATAAATATAAATCTCTATAATTAAAAATTTAAATATTTTAAAATACAATTGATTATCAGTACCTCAAAAATTTGGACAAGGATAGTAACATGTATTATTAAAAATTACATAAAAGGTATTCTAAAATACAACAATTAACTAACTTAAAATATTTTAATATATATTTGATAATTACTATTTGAAAAATAATATAAATCACAATAATTGACAACCGTAAATATGTAAAAAACTATATAAATTTTTTTTATTGTCTCTCAAAATTATATGGGTGTCATATTAACAACCTAAAATATTCTTAAACACATTTCATTAATCTAAATATAATAATATATGTCTAACTAAGAATTTATCAACCAAATAAATAAAGTTTTAATTAAATCATAAAATTATACATAATGTAGAATTTTCAAGGATCAACATTGGGCTCGTGCGTAGCACGGCTTAGCCAACTGATATAAATTAGAAATACAAATTTTATATATGAAATAAAAGATTTTTATACCCAAAAAAGAGGATGACAGTTATTGTCAGGATATTAATCATCCCCTTAAATATCTCTAAAAACGGTTTTACATATACTTAATTAACATCTAAAAACGATATCATCCAACGATCTGTTCTCCTAAATCCAAATTTCACTTTCTTTCAAATTCTCATTTCTTCTTCTTAAATTTTTTTTGTTATAACTTTGTGTTTGATCGATGTAATGAACGATGAAAGGTTACATTCTCTACTTGTAACGCATGTAGGAAGATGGAATATTAACAGTATTTTAATTGTTTAAGTTTGTTAATCTATTTAGATTTTTTGTATGTTTGAAAATCTATATTTCATATATCAAACGGATACGAAAATAAATGACAAAAACTTGTAGGTTACATTGCTTGTTTTTTCATAAATCTTATTCTGCTTTGGTTGTTTATAAACAAATTCAATATAATATTTATTTTATTGAATTGATTTATGTTTTTTTTATTTGTTGAAAGTATGAAAGTATTGCTGAAAGTATGAATTTTCATATATAGAATTTATGAAAATTCATATACTTCCTGCTAATAAAATATGTATTGTTGAAAGTGTGAATTTATGTATTTTTTTGTATGTTGAAAATATGAAAGTATTGTTGAAAGCATGAATTTTCATACATAGAAACTATGAAAATTCATATAATTCCTGCTAATGAAATATGTATTATGTCTATAAGTAGACCTAAAGATTTTGTTGTACATGGGATAATGTATGATGCAAATTCAAAGTATAAAGAATTGGTTACTGCAATATCAAAACAATTGAAGATTGATATCAATTCAATTAAAATTGAGATTATATTTTTAATAAGTGATAAATGCCCATCAATGCTCATACATAATGACACTGGGGTAATGATGTATCTAGATAAAAAAAAAGAGTATTGCGGATTTTTTTGTTAATTACCCTTTGTATGTGACAAAAACAGATATGTCAATGGATGTTAATGAAAATACTGAACAATCAGTTATTTGTATTGGTAACAACATGCATAATGGTGTTAATATAGATCAGCAGAAATTATACTCAACAAAGTTGGTTCGGTTGGCTGGATTAACTCTAGATGATGAAATGATGGATAAAGATAGAGTTGAAATAATCGAAGAAGCTACCAATCTAAAAATTTCAAAAATTAAATTTGAACATGCATATCGGAAAAAATATCAACAAAAAGGTTGATATTTCAACCAACAAGTTCAGTGTTTCCAACCATCGTATGAGATATGGTGCGTTACTTTAGGATTATGCTCAAAAAAAGCAAGATGATGATACGATAAGTGAAAGTGAGGTGACAGGAAATGTTACGAGCAGACTCTAATACGATTCTCGCCACGAAAACTCAAATCTAAATGCAGAAAAATAAAGATAGAGGGATAAGGTATCAAAGATAGAAAGATAGAAAAAAATATGATAACAAAAGGGCAATTAAAGGGTGTATCAAACCCAAAAACCTCCCTTAAAGATTACCAAACAACAACTAACTCTTACTTGACCGCAAAGGGGATTGAATCTCCCTTAAAGGATGTAACATTTGCTTTTCCAAGCTCTCAAACACTCCCAATGGAGATTCATGAATTCATCATTATCAATCAACAAAAACTAACTAAAATAAGTCTAGCTACCAAGTATTTATAGTTTGGTTAAATATTACATAATTAGAGCCCAAAAGTGACCCAAATGTTAGAAAAAACACACTATGGTTGTTTTGACCCGCTCTTGAAATGCTAGAGCGGATCCAAAGCGTCTTAGGCACATGACCCTTCCAAGGGGATTTCGAGCCCCATTTTGCACTCCTTCGATCTCGTCAAATTCCTTTGACCCTCATTAATAGTAATCTCCATCAATGTTACATCTTTTAAAAGCACTAAGGAGTCATCAAGCACCTTAAGCATCATACGTATCGCATCCAAAGGTTCGGAGGCAATTTGACTTGTATCATCCCCCCTTTTTGAAAAGAATTCAACCTCGAATCCATACCTTGTAAAACCAAAAAAAGGATAAATAAATACAACATCCTCATGACATGAGGGTTAGAGTTAGCACAAATAATCATAGCATCATGCCATGGTTGCACATACTTAAGATATAACCAAGGATCCCTTGTTTTGAATATTAGAAACTTATTGAGAAATGCACAACAGAGTTGGCTATGGGTTTCATCAAGAGATAAAGAAATCACAAAGGTCATAATGACATCAAATAGTTCAAAAGGTAAAACTACATTCACCTTACGAGCCATAAGACACAATTGTTTCTTTACCTCTTTAAGAGACCATATCAAGAGTAGTGCCTCAACTGGTTTTAAAGTCCACAAGACCCATATAACATTGTCATTCAAACAAGTGGATCAACCAAAAAGTTTTCTATCTCTACATAAAACAAATCCAAGAATAGAATGGATATCATCATAAGCAAAGAGGTAGTATAGGAACGAATCAAGTGTAAAAGCATCATCCAAGGTGCTTGTGGGCAGTGAAATTTTATTAAATTTAAATCTGTATGAAATTTGGATTATATTAAATTCTAAATATATTGATCCTAAATAAATACTGTGGATTAATATAATTGGATTAATTATTTAAGTCCAAACATATATGAATTTAATTAAAGTCTAATTTTTATTGGGTTAGCCCATTGATTTAGACTACAAAATGAGGATCCCACTTTGCTAGACCCAATATATTATCATATTCTAGAAGCCCAAATAAGCGCCATGTGTCAAATAACGTGGCATGTCAAGTCAAGGAAAAGATCCAATAGGACTTTGCCATATGTCAAAATGATGTAGCAGGCCCATGATATCAAAGCCCAAAAAAGACGCCACATCACTTAAATCTGATTGATCAAAGAAAGTCCACATTCATCATGACTCTTCCTTTCCTAAAACTATAAATAGGGGTCTCATAATTCAGAAACCAACCCCCAAAACTCTAACAAGAAGCAAGAGAGAGCTCGTGGATCAAAGCAACAGATTTCTCTACAAATTCAAGAACAAGCTCAAAATTTCAAGATCAAGAGTTCAAGGTTCAAGAACAAGCTCAAGATTTCAAGATCAAGAGTTCAAGGTTCAAGAACAAGTTCAAGCTTCAAGATCAAGACTACAAGATTCAAGAAAAATCTTAAAGGCCCTTGAATTTAAGTACAAATCGAGATCAAGTTCATCAAGTTTTTAAAATCAAGTTCAAGTTCAAGATCAAGACCGCAAGATTCAAGAACAATCTACCAACCCCTTGGATTCAAGCATAAGTCAAGATCAAATCTGTCAAGTTCAGATCAAGCTCGAAGCCCTTGAATTTATAATTGAAAAGGTGAATCAAAGAAATCATAGAGATTGTAACACTCGCATTGAAATCAATAAATTAATTGTTAGAATATATATTTTCTTGTCTCAAATTATTTATTTTCGGTGTCAAAAATTTTATTGTTTTAGTGGCGTATTTCTCGAACATAGGAACATTTGGATTTCTCCATAATCCGAGGGCCATTAGTGGCGTATTTCTCGAACATAGGAATATTTAGATTTGATCTCCATGAAAGGAGGATTTGTCAATCTTCTTGATTTATTTGATTAATCAAGAAGAGAGGGTTTTGATCCCTTTGACCTTTGAGATATTCGAGATTTATGAATATCTCATGAATTTATGGGATATTTGAGATCTTAGAGATACCCCTTTAAAGGGATATTTCCCCCCTTTATATAGGCATAATTTAGGGTTTAGGTAGAGTAGCCACCAAGCTAGATTTAGGGTAAAGTAGGCCCCAAGAGAACTCTAACCAAAATTCAACTATTTTTGAAGAGTCCACAAAATTTAAATGTCTACAAATACCCCCTACTTCAAGGCTTGTTAGGGTGTAGACTTGATGAAACTCAAAGACGAGTCTTGAAGTACCATTTCCATCTTTATGATCCTGCGGCTATAGATTTGCATATTTGATTTATGAGAGAAGAGATGAAGGACAGATTTGGTCCCACTGGGCATGCTAATTTGTTTTCAACATAATTTGATTCATGAAAAATAAACTTCAACCACAAATAAAAATATGAAGAAACAACAATTTTACTGATAAACGATGTAAGTAGAAATCTGTTTCTCCCTTGATTCTTCTCTCTTGATTTTCTCCTTAATTTGAGGGCCATTAATGGCGTATTTCTCGAACATAAGAACATTTAGATTTCTCCATAATTCGAAGGCCGTTAGTGGCGTATTTCTCGAACGTAGAAATATTTGGATTTGATCTCCATGAAAAGAGTTCTCCTTAATTCGAGGGCCGTTAGTGGCATATTTCTCAAACATAGGAACATTCGGATTTCTCTATAATCCAAGGGCCGTTAGTGGCGTATTTCTCAAGCATAAGAATATTTGGATTTGATCTCCATGAAAGGAGGATTTGTTGATCTTCTTGATTTATTTGATTAATCAAGAAGAGAGGGTTTTGATCCCTTTGACCTTTGAGATATTCAAGATTAATAAATATTTCATGAATTTGTGGGATATTCGAGATCTTGGAGATGCCCCTTTAAAGGGATATTTGCCCCCTTTAATAGCGTAATTTAGGGTTTAGGTAGAGTAGCCACCAAGCTAGATTTAGGGTAAAGTAAGCCCCAAGAGAACCCTAACCAACACTGAACTCTTTTTGTAGAGTCTACAAAATTTCAATGTCTACAGTGCTATTATCTATACGAAGGCCATTTGGCTCAAAAGACATAGCACATAATGCACACAAGGATGAAATCAAAGCATTTAAGCACATATGACTCTTTCCTTTCAAACACCTTTCCAAAGAAAAGAAATTCATTAATGGGGTCATGTGATACGCCCAAATTACAACTCTTAGTAGAAAGTGTAAGCGGTCGCTGTCAAATATAGAACCCAACTCGGTTGGGTGTCGAATCCCACAGGGAATACTGTGCTCTCTAAGTGTCGTAATTGTTATTAGACAGTTGATCAGAATTTCTTAACAAAAATGTTTTTTTTTTAATTTGTAAAATGATAAATTTTAACAAGATTAGTTCAACTAATGATTTTCTCCGTATTTCGTAACTTTATGAGATTAATCAAACCAGGGTTATGATCACCAAAATGCCAGCATCATTTAGGTTGTGAATTATTTATGAGTTCCACTTAACAAATTCAATTGCAAGAAAGGTTGAATCCTATTATATATCCATTAGTTTCTCAACCTAAATGGATAGGTTGTCCTATAATTTTCTCAAACTCATAGGATGCCTTATTAGTTCAACCTAATTCCCATGTAAGCTAATCCTATTAGGGCATTAGGTATTACTCTAAAGGTTAAGGCCCTTAGAATTCATGTAAACACCTTCTTTTCCCCACAAATACTTTTCTCTCAGACAAGTGGTGCTCTAGGTCTTACTCCTCAAGTTTGCAACCAAGAAAAGTCATGAAATTGAAGAAAGGTTTACGCAATGTTATTCAATTATGGAACTCAAATTGATTCCCAACCCATAGATGCATTTCACATTAAAGATTCTATAACCCTAGTTAAGAGATCTAGCCACAACACTCCATAGAAGATAAAGAATTCATTCTTGTATTATTCATAAATAAATGGAAAGTTTACTTACAAAGAACCCCAAGAATCAGTTCTTGAATCTTCAATTATCAGTTGTTTGATACTAAAATTCCTCAAAGTACTTGGATACCAAGAGGTTCAATAGATGAAAAGAAAATTTGTAAAAGGTAAAAGATGCGTTCGTAACCCTAAAAGTTGGTATTTATATGTCCCAGCTAAAAAGAATTTAAAATTTAAAAACGGAAAAACCACGTCCTATTTGACGATCCATATGACGGACCTTCAAAGATCTAGCGGTTCACCATCTTTCTCGTCACTCGATTCATCCGAATGGCAGTTTTTGGATAATATCTGACGGTCTACTTGGCGGTCCTTCGATGGACTAATGGTCCACCATCTTACCTTCGCGGAGTCCTTTTGGAAGATAACTTTTGGATAAGAACTGACGGTTAATTTAGTGGTCTGTCCCAAGATTAACGGTCCACCACTTTGACCATGATGGAGTTCCTCTGGAGAACAGGTTCTGGATATGCGTTGATGGTTAATTTGGTGGTTCGTCCCATGTCTGACGGTCCACCACCTTGATCGTCACCAAGTCCCTCTGAGAAGTAGTTTCTGGATAAGTATTGACGGTCCATTTGGTGGTTCGTCACATGTCTGACGGTCTGCCATATTTTTCGTCACTCGACTCCTCTGGAGGGCTTATTCTGGTTCAACTTGACGGTAAATATGACGGTCCATCGTAAACCTGATGGTCCGTTATTTTGATCGTCAATTCCTCTTTTCTGATACTTTTTCCAGTTTTCTTCTGTGGTTATCTTCTTTCATTGAAACACTAAAAACCTTCATTAAATATCACTTTGGTTGTTTGAAAACATACAATTTTCTTTAGAAAATGATGCTAAATGTTCCGTAAGACACCAGAGCATTAACATCCTCAACTTAAGACCATTGCTTATCCTCAAGCAACTCAACACCAAATTGCGCACATGAACAATAAAATGACAGGTAACCAACCATTGAAACATTCTCTTATGCAAACATTCACTCATCAGCTTAATCTCATGCATTTAACACAACAGAATCCACACCCAACATTTTTTATAATTCAACATACAAGCATGAATGTTACATCCCACGGATAAAAGCAAATTCAGTAAAACTTTGATTGCCCACACAACAAAGAAGTCCACCACTCATTATATGATGTGGACACTGTCCAGCTCTCACACTCACAAAAAAAGTTTCAAACATAGCCTAAGTACCCATAGGCTTTCCCTGGCCATATGACACATCCTCACGGTTGACTCACTAGGATCAAACAGGTCTTTTCAAGGCTTACAACAAGGTTTAGGATTAGGTGGGGTATGTTTCTGGACGAAGTGACTCATTGAAACTTAACTCTCCTTGCCTTAGCATATTTTCACCCTCAATCTTCTACTTATATCATTTTTTTTACTAGAAGAACCAGTCACCCTCAACTTATGCTGATGCAGGCAGTGACCAATTATTTCTAATTGGATTCTGGCTCATACTCCATTGAGGTCTTTTATTTTTTAACACTAGCCACCCTCAACTTAGATGCTTTGTCTAAGTTAAAATATACAATGTTAGCATTTGGCTAAGTTTAGAGCTGAATGTTAAAGTCCTATAGAGAGTTACTGACAGGGGAAGGAGATTAAACTAATTCTTAGAGGTACAATATGGGTTCAAACAGGAACAATCTTTCAGGTCGGGTTGCTTCTTTAGTTTAGAAGGTTTAGAACTTCAAGGAGGCCTGTTATCCTATCCTAATGACTCCACTAGAAGACTGTATCCATGGCTCGGGAAAGTTCTAGGTCTTATCCTATGAAAGAACTGCAAGTAAATCCTCACACCCATAGGCATCGAAGTTAAACATCCTTTACAATTCTCAGAATGTTCATTACATGATTCATGCACTTTTTTACAGACCAATGCTGAATACAAAATTACTGATGGCTATTTGCACATGCTTAATTGAAAAAGTAAATAATTACAGACACATGTTCAACGTCTTATGCCAACATCATTCATTCTCCATATTTACAACTAAGTGCTGAAATAGAACCAGTTCATAGATTGTCATTAAACACTTGTATTTATATTACGCTTTGTAGAATTTAAATGTAAAAAATGAAAAAAACCTAGACATGCCACTTCTAATAGATAGCACATGATTGGAGTCATAATATCGGCAACAACATTCAACCATGGTGTAAATACCCCCACCCCCACACAGAAAAATATGCATTGTCCTCAAAGCAATAAATTACCGTACATGAGAATTGGGATATTTACGTGGAATGTTACTCCTCTGAGGCATCTGTCAAGTGTGGTAAGTCTCCATCGTCCTCAACCTGTAAAATGTTGGCCCCTATGGTGGTAGAAGCACTCACAACTTCACCCTCGACATTTTAAAGGATGGTGTCCCGAATTGAACTTGCACTTCGCCCCCTTTTTGGGGCAGCACTAGTAGAGACTCCTACCGCTTTATTTTCGTGTTCTCTTTGTTTTCTTTCAGATTCCTTCTTTGAGTTCTTCACAGCTCTGTTCAGGTTGTGCTGGTCTAATTCCTCAGGTGACATTGCTTCTCTCTTTCTCCTTTTTTCTTCTTTTCTTGCTGCTTGTTCATCCATTTACTGCTTGCCTTTATCCTTCACTGGTCTACCCATCAGATCTAGAATACCCTCATCATCATCACTTACCACCAGAGTTAGATCAAATACAGGCGATTATGATTATTTCTTCTTTAACTCAGCTATGTCAGCCTTTGCCTACTCAAATTCAGCCATGAGCTTGGCAAGATCAGGAAGAGATAGTGAATCTAGCCTTTTGTTGATGTGAGCTTCCATGTTATCCATCCTTTCTTGAATAGTTTGAAATGGCCTAACTGCTTCATCCACAAAAGGTTTGAAATCTCTTGCCCACTTTTCTAACTGCTTCTGGAACCGTTTTTAATTCTTCACAACTTTAACAATATTCACCGGGTTGAATCTGTATTTTGCAAAATATTCTCCACTAGCAAACTACGTAGAATCTAACCCTGTAGACGTACCTTGGGGCACATAATTAGGAGGCACATATGTGGTAATGGGTAAAGGCATACCTTCGGGCATTTCTATGGCTTCGAGAACTGGTATAGAATGAGAATGATGTGCTGGAGGCTTGTTCACTCGAATGTCAAACTTCAACCCATTTCTGGACTTCTCAATGTCCTATTTATGAGTGGCTGAAACTTCATTATCAACGCCTCAAATCAGCGGCACACCAGCTTATTTGCATAATGCAGTAATCAAACATGAGAAAGGTATGGAAGTAGTCTACTTATATGCCCTCACAAATTTCTCGTCTGCAATTAGCTGGCCGAAATCAATGTCCAAAATTGAAATCAAACTGGCTATCGTCACGGCCCTATAATTATCCAGGTTTTGATCTCCTTTAGTTGGCATTAATCTCAATCGAACAACAGCCCACCAGAACTTAGCCTTGAAACTAAGTATGAATTTTGCAATGTGTTTTTTAGGGTTAGTTACCTAAGACGAATTTCCATCATCAGTGATCAACGATGCTGCCCAACGTCTTTGGCCAGAAGAATTTCTCATTTTATATTCGAAATCAGGGACAACAGGTGGAGCTTCATATGCTGGACCAAACAATATTCTGTTGATAGTTCAAGCCGAGATATCAACAACAACTCCTCGAACTGGAACAAACTTCCTGTTTGGTCTATTCAAAATTGGAGTCCCCTTCGGATATTCAGCTTTTACCAGACAAATATAATTTGCAAAGAATTCCTTTACCCAGTTTGGTTGGTACTCCCCTGGTGGCTTGCTCATCCATGCCAATCCATAATCATTGAATTGGCGTTCCAGTTCTGGATATTCATAAAGCTCCGTGGCTATAATATGATGTTCTTCAGAGAATGATCTCCGGATCCCTCGAGCAGTGGGTTGTAACCCATCATAAAATACTTTTTGTGCTCCCTCAATTTGCCACCTAATAGCATCTCGTACTTGGGGATACTTTCGTTCGATCACGTTTTCAGCTTCAGGTTCAGGGACTTCTCCTTGGTTCTCCACATTAACCGCTTCAGTTTCACCTTCTATAGGTAATGGTTGAGTTGAAGAAATTGTCTCTTCATCTGGGCTTGAATCGGTGAAACTAATGCTATTGTCACTCCCCTCCTCAGACTAGGGGATTATGATGGCTTCTCTTCCTGTTTGCCTGGTGTTATAGGCCGATGCAGATGTGTTTCTACCTCGCTTAGATTTTTCTTCCTTGGTTTTTGTATTTTTAGGAGCCATGTCACCTGAAAATGGATTAAGAAATCAGTGTAAGGTAACACACAGGCAAAATAGTTCACAGTGAGGCCTGACGGGAGATTTGACGGTCCACCAGTGGTGGGACGGTCCGTCAGATCCACCGTCAGCTTTATCCAGAATGTTTCATTTTTTTTGACTTTTGGGATGGTCAACTTGGTGGTCCATCAAAAACTTGACGGTCCACCAGTCTGACCGTCAAATACAATCCAGAAACTCATTGTTTTTTACCTTTGGGACGGTCAACTTGGTGGTCCGTCACAAAGTTGATGGTCCGCCATGTTGAACGTCAGACCTTCGTCCTCAGGCACTTTTATGGGTTCGACTGATTTTCAGTGCAGCTTAAGATCAAATCAATTTTTAGCTTGAGCAACAACATTAAAACCACATTTTAAGCAAGACTTCATCCACTAAATCAAACTTAAGCATAAATCATTCAAACTCAACACCATTAGACTAAATCATGAAACAATCCATGCCATTACTCTTCAAATGAACAAGAGGAAAGAAGTAAATGCTCATACCTTGATTTTGCAGTATTATACTTGCTTGAGACTTCAGTGACTGAACTACTTGCAACTTCTATCACTTCTGTTACTCTTTAGTTTGTGATGGGGATAGGGAAAGAATGACCTAGCTTAAATAGAAAAGTGATGGAGGAGTGGAGGAGTCTCAGATAGGATAACTCAGTTTCTATTCTTTGAATTTTGGAGAAGTGGAAAAATCAAAGGTCATGGAACGATTACAATGAGTGTACCCACTTAATTTTATTCTTAAAATCTCATTCCAGGTCAAATACGGAGTACTTATAAAGAGTACCAATTTAACCCAACTCGATTCAGAATTAGGGTTAAAGTGACGGTCAAATTGACGGTCCGTCATAAGTTTGATGGACTACCTCTGGGAACGTCACCCATCAGCTGAGTCGATGAGTTTCTATTTTGGTGTGAAGGTTAATGGGATGGTCAACCATAATCGTGACGGTCTACCAAATTGGCCATCACTACGTATCAGAATGCAGGTCTGCAGTCTCACTTCTGACGACTGCTTTGATGGTCCACCATATACTTGACGGTCCGCCACTCATGCTGTCATGCTCTATTCAGTGAATGCATTTTCCTGCCTATTTTTGACGGTTGAGTGTGGTGGTCGTCAGTAGTTTGGCGGTCCGTCAAGTGTACCGTCGCAACTTTCCAGTAGCTCAAGTGCGCCCAATTTTTCTCTTTACAGCACTTCTGGTCTTGCACACTTCATAAACACATCAAAATTTCCTAAAAACATAGAATAGACTCTACTTCTGGTTACAACAACATGTGGTGGTTTGCCTCTCACTAGCGCCTAATTTAACGTCACAGCACGACTTAGGTATCTCAAATACTTAGACTTCATCAGGGTAAAAGACATCAACACTTTTTATTAGGTCTTTTGGACCAATATAAAGTTTGATTCTTTGCCCGTTCACTTTGAAGGCACTGCCATCTTTATTTTCAAGTTCGACTACTCCAGATGAGTAGACTTGGCTAATTTTAAATGGGCCCAAACATTTAGACTTCAACTTACCCGAAAATAGCTTCAGTCTGGAGTTAAAAAGAAGGACCAAATCACATTTCATAAATTCTCTCTGTGTAGTCCTTTGGTCATGGTATTTCTTCATCCTTTCTTTGTACAAGTCAGCTCTTTCATAAGCTCTGAGATGGAATTCTTCCATCTCATTAATCTGCTCCAATCTTAGATCAGCTGCTTCCTTCCAATGTATATTCAGCCTTTTTAGAGCCCACAAGGCCTTATGTTCCAGCTCAATTGACAAATGACATGCCTTCCCATAAACTAGCTGATATGGTGACATGCTAATTGGTGTCTTAAAAATAGTTCGATACACCCATAAGGCGTCATCGAGCTTTCGAGACCAATCTTGTCTACTGGCATTCACAGTTTTGGCGAGAATGGCCTTGATCTCGCGATTCGACATCTCCACTTGCCCACTAGTTTGTGGGAGATAAGGAGTTGCTACACGGTGTTGTTTTACTCCATACTTCGCCAGTACAGCCCTGAAGACTTTATTGCAGAAATGGGATCCCCCATCACTTATGATTGTTCTTGGTACTACAAAGTGGGAGAATATGTTCTTTTTTCAGAAATGCCACAACTCTTTTTCCTTCATTATCGGCCAACACCATAGGTTCTACCCATTTCGATACATAGTCTACAGCTACTAGGATGTATTTTAACCCATATGAGCTTACAAATAGGCCTATGAAGTCAATGCCCCATACATCAAATAACTCTACTTCCATCATCTTGGACATTAGCATCTCAGGACATTTGGAGATTGATCCTTCTCTCTAACATTGATCACATCTATGAACGAGCTCATATGCATGTTTGAATAGTGTGCACCAATAGTAGCCACTCTACAGTACTTTCTGAGCAGTGCGATCGCCTGCATGGTGACAACCAACAGGTGAAACGTGGCATGCTTCCAAAATATTCAGCGTCTCCATATTTGGTACACAGCGCCTAATAACACCATCTGCACATCGCCAAAAAAGATAGGGCTCATCCCTGAAATACTGGGTAACATCATGAAGGAACTTTTTACTTTGGTGAAAGGAAAGATTATCTGGCATCACCTCACTTACCACGTAGTTTGCAAAATTAGCATACCACAGAATCTGCTCGAACTTAGCAGCTAGTATCTTCTCATCCAAAAAGGAATCATCAATATCTAACTTATCCTTGATTGCTTGTTCGCATTCAAGTCTGGATAAGTGATCCGTGTGGACCACCACCTTAGTCCCTAGCAAATACGCCCTGAATTTCTCAAAGGCATAAACCACAGCCAGAAGTTCTTGTTCAGTGATGCTGGCATAGTAGATTGGATGAAACAACTTATACTTTTTCTGGCCCAACACAGCCCCAAGCGCCACCCCGCTAGCATCGCACATTAATTCAAATGGCTTTGTCCAGTCGGGAGAAATAATAACTGGAGCTTCCACTAACTTCAGCTCAATGCATTCAAACGCCTGCCTGCAGTCATCATCAAAAGAGAACTTGGCCTCTTTTTCAAGAAGTTTGCACAATGGGTTTGCAACCTTCGAGAAATCCTTTATAAATCTGCAATAGAATTCTGCATGTCTAAGAAAGCTACACACCCCTTTTATAGAGATGGGGGGAGGTAGTTTCTCGATAACCTCAACTTTGGCCTTATCCACCTCAATACCTTTCGTAGAGATTTTATGACCGAGAACAATGCCCTCTTTCACCATGAAGTGACATTTTACCCAGTTAAGGACTAGGTTAAACTCTTCACACCGCTGTAATACTTGACTTAGATTCAACAAGCATAAGTTAAAGGAATCTCCAACCACTGAAAAATAATCCATAAACATCTCCAAGGTGTCTTCAACCATATCAGAGAAAATCGACATCATGCACCTCTGGAATGTAGCCGGTGCATTACATAATCCAAAGAGCATCCTTTTAAAAGAAAATGTGCCATATGGGCACGTGAACGTCGTTTTCTCCTGATCCTTAGGAGCAATGGAGATCTAATTATACCCGGAATACCCATCCAAGAAATAGTACCAATCTCTGCCTGCCAATCGATCAAGCATCTGATCCATGAATGACATTAAAAAGTGATCTTTCAGTGTCCACGAATTTAGATTTCAGTAGTCCATACACACCCTCCAACCTGCGACAGGACTGAGTGGAATTAGCTTGTTCTTCTCATTGGCCACTACCGTCATGCCCCCTTTCTTGGGCACACACTATACAAAACTCATCCATTTACTGTCTGAGATTGGGTACACCACCCTTGCATTTAGCCACTTGATGATTTTTTAATTCACCACCTCTTGCATAGGTGGATTTAGGCAACACTGATGCTTAATAGTGAGTACACAATCTTTCTCTAACTAAATCTTGTGCATACATATGCCAGGAGGGATACCAATGATATCTGCAATAGTCCAACCAATAACACTCTTGTATCTCTTAAGAACAGAGATGAGAGCTTCTACCTGTTGTTCATCGAGATCAGCAGCAATAATAACTGGTAACGTATTTCCATTACCTATGAACACATACCTTAGATGACTAGGTAGCTCCTTCAAGTCTAACATTGGTGGCTCTTCAATGGATGGCTTCGCCGGTGGTGAAGGCCGATTCTTAAGGTCAAGATCCAGCTTTTTTTGGGGGCATAAAAATACGACCCCATTCCTGTCAAACCACAGACATTTTCTTTGTACTCATCAATATCCTCACGATCAAAGTACATGAGCACAGCAGCCAATGGCTCAACAGTAAGCTGCTCCTCTAAAGATAATTCCAACTTTTCCTCATAATAAATATCAACTATAGAGAACACATTTATTTCCTTGGGATGCTTCATTGATTTTCATACATCGAAATGCACCACTTCATCGTTCATCCAGAATAAAAGCTCATTTTCTCACAGATCAATAAGCACACTTTCGGTTGCGAGAAAAAGTTGACCCAAGATTATAGGAACCTCGAAGTCCACCTCGCAATCCAAAAGAAAAAATCTACAGGAAAAATGAAGGTAGCCACCTTCACTAATACATCATACAAAACCCCAACAGGCCGTTTTACCGACCTATCTACCATTATAAGCCGCATGTTGGTTGGTGTAGGATCTCCCAACCCCAACTGTTTATAAATGGCTAGCGGCATTAAATTAATGCTAGCCCCGAGATCATATAAGGCCTTGGCAAAATCCAAAGACCCCATCGTACAAGGAATAGTGAAGGCTCCCAGATCTGCCTTCTTCTGAACTAATGATCTTGTAGCAATCGCACTACAATGATGGAGATTATCAACTGGTTCATAACTTGCTGCTCTCTTCTTTGTCAAAAGGTCCTTCATAAATTTGGCATACCCTGACATTTTCTCCAATGCCTCAACCAAAGGCACATTTATAGTCAGTTGCTTCAACATAGACATGAATCTACTGAACTTCGTGTCATCAGTCTTTTTTTCTCAATCTTTGAGGAAAGAAAGGTGGTGGTTTTGGCAAAGTTTTAACCTCAACTTCCTTTTCCTTGTCCTTCTTTTGTTCAAATGTAATAGTCTGTTGACAATCAGGTACAGTATCTGGAATAACCCTATATGATCCTGCAGATTCCATATAATTATTAATATCAGTTTCATCCACATCTTCTGCTCTCACATCAACTACCGGCTTACCCACAGATTGGCTTTCCAACACCTTACTACTTCTAGTGGTAATTGACATGCACGATCTATCCTTCTTAGGATTTTGGTCTGTGTCACTAGGTAACGTACCGGCCTTCCTTTGATTAAGTGCCGCCGACAATTAGCTCATTTGCTGCTTTAATTATTTGATCGACGTAGAATGTGAGTCAACCAATTGGTTCATCGAAGATAAATCATTTTTTACCTCGAGTACTACAACGTTGGTTGCTTCTACTCCCTTCAATATCTTGGCCATCATGTTCTCTAAGGACATCTTCCCAGAACTAGACGTAGCTACATCACGACTTCCAGAAGGAATATACAACCCACTCCTATTATTTTTTCTTTTCTAATTTGCTTGGTCACGATCTTTGTATCCAATTCGATCATAATAGTTCCGACCTTGGTTTCTTTGGCCACTGCCTCGAAAACCCCCCTGATTGTTTAAGTAATTCGCTTCCTCTTCAGAATCGGAGTCAGCTCTTCCCTGTGATGCAACAACTTTAACCTTCTCTGTCTTTCCTGATAATAAATTCTTAGTGAGAAGGTCCATCTGCGTTTTCATGTGAGCTATATCTTGGTCACGTTTCTCTTCCCTTCGCCTCTGTTCTGCAGTCATACCAATAGATACAGTAGAGCTTGTTACCTCAAAATCCTTGGTATGCCAAGCTCTACTCTGCTTTATCATACGATTTAGCATCTCAGATGCCTTAATAAAGGTGAGATCCATGAATGACCCACCCGCAGCGTTATCTACCACTGGCTTGGTCACCGAATTCAAGGCTCTATATAATATCTCTATCAAATGGACATTTGTCATCTAATGATTTGGGCACCGCATAAGCTTCTTCTTGAATCTCTCCCATGTCTTATGGAGAGCCTCAGTTGGAAGCTGTCTGAAATTGCTTATCTTATCTCTCAATTGTGCTTTTTTGGATGATGGAAAGAATCTTTCTAGGAAAGCGTCTTTCAGTTGCCTCTAATTGGTGATAGAGTCAGGAGTTAGCCCATTCAGCCATAGAGTTGTCTGTCCAGATAGAGACAATAGAAATAGGCATAGACAAATTACATTATGACCAACCCCCAGATTGTCAAACGACTTATATGTTGAGATAAAATTAATCAGATGCATAGTCGGATCGTCACCTGCAAGTCCACCAAATAACCCTTTAAGTTGCAGCAGCTGGATCATAGTGCTAGTAATGTTGAACTTGGCTCCGGGTGCTAAAGGCGGAAGAATAATAGCCCCTGTGGCACCAGCCCCATCCAGTTCATCATCGTCATCATCAAAAGCACACTGTACAACTCTGCATTCAGGTCTCATTCTAGCATGGCGATATCTGTTGAAAGGTGCAGCCAAATTATCTGCACGCCTTGGATTTAATAACTTATCATTACCCAGATCTTCATCATCAGGATTTGGTGCCCGACCTGGGTTATCAGCGTTCTGCTGATTTACTTGCGCTGCTGCCAATGCAGCTAACCTAGCCTGCTCCTGTTGATTGGTTACTCTTTTAGGGTCTCGTTGCGAATCTATTCTACCAATGAGATGTGGTTTAGGATTTATAGGTAATAATGGTTGACCCGATCTCCGTGTATTTGGCATGCACAAGAGTCAACCTGTTCAAAACAAAAACAACAAACAAAAAGTAAAGTTTGAGAATCTTTGACTAAAGGGTCTATTAACTATCCCAAACTTAGTTGACAACCGTATTCCTCGACAACGGCGCCAAAATTTGATATGCCCAAATTACAACTCTTAGTAGAAAGTGTAAGCGGTCGCTGTCAAATATAGTACCCAACTCGGTTGGGTGTCGAATCTCATAGGGAATACTCTGCTCACTAAGTGTCGTAATTGTTATTAGACCGTTGATTAGAGTTTCTTAACCAAAATGTTTTTTTTTTAATTTGTAAAATGATAAATTGTAACAAGATTAGTTCAACTAATGATTTTATCCGTATTTCGTAACTTTATGAGATTAATCAAACCAGGGTTATGATCACCAAAATGCCAGCATCATTTGGGTTGTGAATTATATATGAGTTCCACTTAACAAATTCAATTGCAAGAAAGGTTGAATCCTATTCTATATCTATTAGTTTCTCAACCTAAATGGATAGGTTATCCTATAATTTTCTCAAACTCATAGGATGCCTTATTAGTTCAACCTAATTCCCATGTAAGCTAATCCTATTAGGGCATTAGGTATTACTCTAAAGGCCCTTAGAATTCATGTAAACACCTTTTTTTCCCCACAAATACTTTTCTCTCAGACAAGTGGTGTTCTAGGGCTTACTCCTCAAGTTTGCAACCCAGAAAAGTCATGAAATTGAAGAAAGGTTTATGCAATGTTATTCAATTATGGAACTCAAATTGATTCCCAACCCATAGATGCATTTCACATTAAAGATTCTATAACCCTAGTTAAGAGATCTAGCCACAACACTCCATAGAAGATAAAGAATTCATTCTTGTATTATTCATAAATAAATGGAAAGTTTACTTACAAAGAACCCCAAGAATCAGTTCTTGAATCTTCAATTATCAGTTGTTTGATACTAAAATTCCTCAAAGTACTTGGATACCAAGAGGTTCAATAGATGAAAAGAAAATTTGTAAAAGGTAAAAGATGCGTTCGTAACCCTAAAAGTTGGTATTTATATGTCCCAGCTAAAAAGAATTTAAAATTTAAAAACGGAAAAACCACGTCCTATTTGACGATCCATATGACGGACCTTCAAAGATCTGACGGTTCACCATCTTTCCCGTCACTCGATTCATCCGAATGGCAGTTTTTGGATAACATCTTATGGTCCACCTGGCGGTCCATCGATGGATTGACGGTCTGCCATCTTTACCGTCGTTGAGCCCTTTTGGGAAGTAGCTTTTGGATAAGAACTGACGGTCAATCTAGTGGTCCGACCCAAGATTGACGGTCCACCACTTTGACCGTCATGGAGTTCCTCTGGAGAACAGGTTCTGGATAAGCGTTGACTGTCAATCTGGTGGTCCGTCCCATATATGACGGTCCACCACCTTGATTGTCACCAAGTCTCTCTGAGAAGTAGTATCTAGATAAGTGTTGATGGTCCATCTGGTGGTCCGTCACATGTCTGACGGTCCGCCATATTGTCCGTCACTCGACTCCTCTGGAGTCCTTGTTCTGGTTCAACTTGACGGTATATATTGCGGTCCGTTGTAAACCTGATGGTCCGTCATTTTGACCGTCAATTCCCCTTTTCTGCTACTTTTTCTAGTTTTTTCTGTGGTTATCTCCTTTCACCGAAACACTAAAAACCTTCATTAAATATCACTTTGGTTGCTTGAAAACATACAATTTTCCTAAGAAAATGATACTAAATGTTTCATAAAACACTGGAACATCATCATGCCCTTAGTAGTTTGTTTCTCTCTATTAACAAAGGTAAGCATGCTCCCAAGAGCCCCACAAGATAATTCAAATTGCCCAACCCTATGAAGGTGATAAAAAGTCCTTAGCATCCATGGGCTCTTCCGCAAACAAATAATTAACTTGGCATCCACAAGTTTGAATTCACACAATTTAAGCACAAGTGTGTCAAGCAAGCATGCTAGTTTATAAGCAACACCCAAAAGAGACAATGACGCATTTGCCCCCGAGTTCTCAAGAATGATACCACCTTAGAGAAGGATGTCATCAATTCCACTAAAGTAATGAAGAAGGGTATCACATAAATGGAATTCATCCAAAGTAACTTCAAGAGAAGACTCTCTTCTTGACCTACAAGTAGTGGAACCTTGGTCAAGAATGAAAACATAAAATGGTGAACTCTCTTTGATTTTTGCATTACTCCCATTCTTTATAAACCCCACATCTTTGTTAGAGGTTTTTCCCTTACATAATGTTGGTCCCTCAAGTGGATTATGAATCCCCTAGAAAGACTTTCCATCTTAGGGAAGGATACCAATCCTCATTCAACTTTGCTTGTCATGTAGAACAAGCAATAAGTTGGGTGTACCAAAATCACCATATCCCAATTTGGCGCCGAGGTCAAACGGATAGAGTGGCCATAGACGCAGGTCTAGAAAAAACTCCCTTTTCCCAAAGGCTTCACCCAAACTAAAGGATATACTCTCTATGATAGAATAAGCATTATTGAAAGCAAATATATAGTAGAGAAAGGCATCTCTCAATCCAACTTCAACTAAGGTGTCCCCACATAGGTACTCACTATTAGACTCAAGATCATCACCATGAGTATTCTCAATAATAAGAGCACATAAACAATTGATACTTTCTCTTTCAAGGTAGGAATCCTCTAGTACCACCACTAACATCAAAGGTACTATTACTTCAGTCTTCACAAAAAGCAAGCAATTCATCCTTATAGTCATCAAACAAGGCGGGGGGTCATACAAAGGATCACAACACCAAGCATTTTCATAGGAACAATCACTAATTGGGTTTCTTAAATATTTAAGAAAACCAAAGTTATCATAACACGACCCAACCCCGGACCTTGTCGTAATGGGCATCCTAAGTGCAACCAGGATCGGGGATCGCTCCCTGTTATCCAACCCAACCACCTATATCCGGCCTTAGATGGGCTAAATTTTGAACATATAACAAGATAGCGTTATTGTTCTCATTAAGACTCTGGATAGGGTCACAACCATGATCGATCCAACCGAGTCCAACCGTACCTAGTAGACGGGGTTTTGCCCCTTTTTAACTTCGAAGGGTTGGAAAACATTGATTTTGACTTTTTAAACTATTTCAAAACTTTAAAGAAAATTTGAAACAATCTAAGAAATTAAAGAGTCGTCACTTAGTTTATTTGAAAAGAAATTAAGAAAACTTTAAAAATAAAATCCTAAGTCTCAAAACAGAAAAAGATTTAAGATTTTAAGAAAATCCCGGGAAAGAGGTTCTTATTAACATTTTAGAAAGGTTTTTAAGACACCTAAAATGTTTGCTAACTTGCGGTTATCCGGACTATTTAAAAACTACCTTTGACTAACTTAAAAAGAAGATGTTGGTTTTTCAAAAGAAAGTGGTTTTGAAAACAATCTTGTATAAAATTTGACGACTTAGTGGGGAATTTAACTTAGTCTAAGCAAATAAGATAGAAAATAAGCACGTAAAGGGAAAAAGGGAGAAATAGAAGACTTAGGCTCATAAGCCCAAATCTATCATCCCTGTCCAAATCTAATTGGGTTTTTGGCCCACCTGTGCCTGTCATAATCTAAATATCGGGCTTTTGGCCTATAACCTGTCCTAAACTATTTTTCTGAACCTTTTGGCCCATAATCGACTTCACCTATATTAGTTTACAACTTTGGCTTCAAGGCCCAAATGAACGAACAATGAAATAAATAAATAAACAAATAAATAAAGAGACAATAATTAAAAAAAAAAAGAGATTTTCAAGTCTCTTAGCCACTTTGTCAATGGGTATTTGACTCATTTTCTTTCTTCCGCCTTCTTGCATTTTGAGCTCCATAATTTATCCTATTGATCCATCTTTCAAAGTTTTTTAAAGGGGTAGGCCTCAATGGCCTATTGCGTAATGCTAGGGGAAAGAGTCCATTTGGACTCCCAAACGGGTTCATGCAAAGAAAATGATGAAAGAATTAATATATGTTCTAAATTAGCGATTAACATATTAAAGGATATTCAAACACAAATGCAAAAGGAATAATGATTCACAAAACTGAAGAAAACATATAATCAAAGAAATCCAAGTTAATAGAGGGGATGAGATAAAATAAGAAATTCTCATTATTTCGAACAAGCGAAGTTAAACAATCATACTTTAAGACTATAGAAAAGATTTAATAAAGTGAAAATATAAAGTAGGCAAGTTAAGAAAAATTCAATGACTAGGCAAAGAAAAGGACGAACAATTGATGAGAACACAAGTAAACTAAAGCATAAATAGACTTATGACCAAGAAAACCCAATATTATAAGAGTTACCATCTCACGTCTAAAGATCGACAAAATTAGTAGATTCGACAAGATTTAATCTTTACAAATAAAAAAAAAAGTAGAGAAAGAAGGGATGATTTAAATAAGTAGACTATTAATCAGACATCATAAATCACGGAATAGTTTAGAAAGCATTTCAATCCACTCAAAAGGACAAACAGACTCGAGACAAGTTAAATATTTATACTGCTAATACAATAAGTGAGAGGACTACAACTTATGGTTTTTGAATCGACACAACCACATAAACTAATGATACTAAATTGCACCAGTCAACATCAAATTAGGACATTAAGATTAAAACCAACAAAACTGACCAAGGAATAACAAATTTGCGGTGAAGAATGACAAAACTTGAAACATTATGAAGAAAAGAGTGAGTTATATTTATGATCCCATCGAAAAATTAAATCTGAAGTCGAGAGTTAATAAATGATAATAATGGAGAAATAAAGTAACAGGGCCACTCGAATAATCAGGAAAAGATAGGAAAAAAAAGAAATGGACCCATTTACATGTAACAAAGAAAAATAGAAACTTTTGAGGCCACAAAAGGTATCAAAAATGTATACTAGAACAAACAAGATTAGCATTACGACATCAATAGGATGTTAGCCTATCAGTTGTAATTTCTCTCAAAACAAAGAACCTATACAATGTATCCTTCATCCTCTCTTGATATTTCTTGCCAATAGGAACTTAAGGAACATCTTTACATACGATAATTTGAAGACAATCATAAGATAAGGCAAGGAACAGGAGAGCCACTAGCAATGTTAAACTAAGGCGACAAAGAGAACTTAAAACAACAAATTTTAGATAAATACAGACAAAATCAAACCGTAATGTTTAACTATAAAAATAATAGGTTGGCGACTAATAAAACCGATATTTGCAATGGTTTTGAAGGTAAAACCAGAACACAAATTGCTAGACTAAATCATTGAACTTACAGCTGAACCGATTTAACATAAACTGAGAGAAAACTACGCATGGGATTAAGTCAATACTGAAGCCGTGCTATGTTTATTGAATCATAATGACCTAAATAACATGTCCGTGATAGATTAATAACTAACTATTTATATTACCACAAAATAGGGAACTCAAAACAACTGAATAGTAAGATACAAAATCAACTATGGCTCAAAAACTATTATATGAACAGTGATACAACAAACAATATAGCGACAATCATTTCAAGCAATTTCTATGGCCATTGAAGCCCTCTACAACGAACAATCCAAGAACATTAATAACAATATGACAAAAAGAATAATACACTACTACGACTGTAGAATGACGGGAAGAAGCAGAATAGAATACTTGAAACTAAAGGAGCGAGGTCTTACCTATTTCGGAGCAGCAAAATGAGACTCGAGCTTTTGACAATAACTCGACCACCACCGGAAGGCTTCACTGCGACTCCGAGTATTTTCAGTAGTCAATGACTTTTATAGGAAAGTTTTTATACCAAAAAAATTGATACTTCTTGCTCGAAAGTTTTTCACCTTCCAAATCTCCTTCTTTTTCTCAAGAATGAGTTTTTTTAGAAGAAAATTTGGATTCTAATTTATGCTCCAACCAATGTGGGAGAAATAATTTTGAGGTTAATTTAGGGATTTCAAAAGGGAAAAATTTGAAATTTGAAAAGGGGATAAGAAAATGAGCTGTAAAATCATACGAAAATCATATAATTTTGAAATGGTTTGGTGCTAAGCTGTTGTTTACATGCGGATTTATTAAGATTCTAGGTCAATTTTGGGTTAAAATCGAACTTGAGTTGGCATTGGGTTTTGCCACTGTCGGTGTTGGAACGGGTCGCCGGGTTTGCAGACTGTTACCGGCGTTTAGGGTTATTATTGGTTGCTGGTGTTGAGATTATCATTGCTGGTTTCTGGTTCGGGGGTCAGGTTGTTGCTGTGTCATTTGGGAGATGGTTGTCGTGATTTGGAATTATTGTTGTTCAATGCTGTTGGCTGATGGAAAAAAGAGTTGGGCCGGGTCTTGTTTTGTGTGGGTTGGGACGGTGATGTTGTTAAGGAGTGTTAGTTGTTGAAATTAAAAGGAAAACATGGGCTGGTTGATTATATTTTTTAAATGAAATGGACTGGGCAGTTATGGGCTAAAATTGTAGTTAATTTGGGAAGATTATGGATTTTGCCAATTCTATTTAAGTTTTGGCCAAATTGAAAATCAATTGGCCAATTGCATAACAATTATGGGCAATTCGATTATAATTATGACCAAATCTAATAGATTGACTAAATTAAATTAGAATTCGAAATGAATCAATACCTCATTTAACCCCGAGCTTCTTGATTCGATAAAATAAAATAAATATTTTTTTAAATAAATTATTTTTTAGACTAAATTATATTTAAATCAAGATTTTAATCATTTCAATTTATTTTCAAGATAAACTTTGATTAAAATCCAATATTCCGTAAAATATATATTTAAGTAACAACATTATATAATTTCATAGAATTAAATACAATAATATATAATCTCTACTTTAAATGATAAAATTACCCAGATAAATACTTTAAAAACCTTTTTTATTCGGATAAAATAAATGTTATAATTTAATTTAAAATCGAAGAAACTCAGGATTAAACTTAATTGTGGAGCATAAAAATTAGGTGTCAACAGACGGGGTTAGCAAATGACCGCTAGCATTAATCTCAGGATAAGGATAAAGTAATTTCAGTCATAAAACCAAGTCAAACCATCCATAATGCATACAACCATACATTTATAAGTGCCGGAAAAAGGGACCGGGTTTGGAATGCACTTAAAACCGTTACCTAGGCTGTGTAGCTTGGCCGTGCTAACTACCCACAGGCGATATGGGTTCAGCTCCCCCTGCTGAAAGTGCCCCTGTGCGTGTAGCAGCACGACCAGGGAATATTCCATAGGATGACTAGTACATACCTACAATATAAAACGTGACACTTGCACGTAGTCATCAAGGACCCCTTATACTGGCAAATATGAGTTTTCAGTTTTGGTCCCCCCGGGACAGCCACCTTCCACGACTTAGCTACATACCCCGCCATTAATGTCCAATTAAAATCATGTCCAAACAATCTATTTACCATTTATTAAACAAGACCAATATTAGTGGTATCGTCATACCACCCTATTACTTGCAAACAATAGCCATAGCCAAACCATTTATGTTAAGGGGACCTTAGATGCCCTTCCATTTATCATATTAAACCTACTTGGGAGATTTCCATGTTCTCCACAAGCATAACCATTTATCCTTTAGCCTTTTCAAACCATTTAAGTCATGCATCCAGTTTAAAACATGTAAGAGTTCCATTAAAAAAAGTCAATGTAATGAACATATCTTTATAAGCATTTTATCAAACACCATGGGGGCATAATATAACCAAAACCAATTCCAAAGACCATTAAATCATTACCATGCAATCCAATTATCCAAAACCACCACTAATGCATATAAAAGCATAATTAAAACTATAGGAAACCATAACCAAACATTCAATATCAAAACCCCCAATACTAGTTGAAAACCATAATCATGTAATAGTAAAATCATGAAGTCAATCATATAAACCATGCCTTTAGTTGAAATTACAACGAGGGAAGAAAATCATGCCTTATACCAAAGAATTGATGGAAAAAAATCACCAAAGCAAGCCCCAAAGCAATCCTCAAGATGAAACCCTTGCCTTCTTGCCCTAAAATCTCTTGAGAGAATTATTGGATGTTTAGAAATAGTTTCTAAGTGTTAATAAATAGAACAATAGGGTAAATAACCTCCTAAGTATATTAGAATTCGTGGGTCCTAATTAGGGTAAGTAGGGAAATATCTAAAATACCCTCACTTAAATCTTTTGAAAACTAGTCACAGGGATACGACTGACCCATACAAGTCGTACCCTCTTATACGATCGGTATCCACCACTCGTATCTAAGCCTCAACCCTTGGATCAAACACTGTACTAAATACGAATCATCCAACCAAGTCGTAACCACAGTATACGATTCGTACCCATAACCCATATCCTGGCAGAATGAGATACCAGGAGGATCAAACACTGCCCACCATACGAGTCCCTAATACGACTCATACCAAGACCTATGACTCATACCTCTAAGTCGTACCCATTCCAGTGACTAAAACCATCCCACCAACTAATACTGGTCAGCATACGACAGGACTATACGGCTCGTACCCCAGCATACTGCTTGTACCCATGAGTCGTATTAGTTCCGGAGAACAGATATCTAAGAAATTTTCAAAGGGTCAAAATCCAGGATGTTTCAGTCTCCCCTACTAGGAATATTCATCCCCGAATGACGAACAAGGTAGGGGTAACCACACATAGAGTCATTTGCATTATCAAATATCCCTTTAACAAGGTTTGAAAACAATGAGGCAAAGATGTTAATCTTTCCTTTAACAAACTTAGAAAATAAAGATGTGTTCAAGTCATATACCTTCCGCACGAATCCCAAGAACAGAAAACAAATGCAAATACTTGGACTTCATGTCCTCTTTCGTTTCCCAAGTAGCTTCTTCGATCTTATGGTTCCGCCATCGAACTTTAATAGAAGTCACATCCTTGGTCCACAACCAACAAACTTGCCTATCTAATATCTCAACTGAGACCTCTTCATAAGACAGAGAATCCAAAATACCTAATCCTTCTAATGGAACAATCGAAGAAAGATCACCAAGACACTTCTTTAACATGGAAACATGAAAGATCGGATGAACCAAAGTTAAGCTAGATGGCAACTCCAACTCATAAGCAACATTGCCAACTCTTCGTAAAATAATATAAGGACTAACGAATCGAGGACTGAGTTTCCCTTTTTTGCGAAACTGCCTTCATGGGAGACACCTTGAGGAATTCTTTATCCCCGAACTCAAACTCCAAGTCTCTATGCCTAACATTCACATTGGACTTTTGGAGACTTTGGGAAGCCTTAAGCCTATCCCGAATCACCTTGACCTTCTCCATAGCTTGATATACTAAATCAGGACCAAACTTGTTCGCTTCTCCAAGCTCAAACCACCCAATAGGAGATCTACACCTCCTACTATACAATGCTTCAAAAGAAGCCATACTGATACTAGAATGATAGCTATTGTTGTAAGCAAACTCCACCAAAGGTATATGCTCAACCCAATTACCACCATAGATAATCACACAGGCCCAAAACATATCTTCCAATGTTTGAATAGTTCTCTCTGGTTGCCCATCCGACTGTGGATGAAAAATAGTACTCAGATTAACCTTAGTCCCCAACCTTTTCTGGAAAGACCGCCAAAAATAAGACATAAACTGAGTGCCACAATTAGAAATAATCGAGGCATGTACCCCATACAACTTCATAACCTGCTGAATATACAACCGCACATAATCCTCCATCGAAAAAATAGTCCACACTGGCAATAAATGTGCAGACTTGGTCATCCTATCCACAATGACCCAAATCAAATCATACTGAATCTGAGATCGAGAAAGACCATAACGAAGTCTATATTGATCACTTCCCACTTCCATTTAGGTAAATTAATTTCTTGATGCAACCCTCATGTCCTCATGTGCTCAACCTTAACCTGTTGACACACCATACACTTGGACAAAAATCAGCCACATCTCTCTTCATACCATTTCACCAATAGATCTCCTTGAGATTATGATACATCTTAGTCAAGCCAGGATTAACAACATAGTGCGACTCATGCGCCTAAGACAAAACCTTTTGCCGCAACTCGTCGACATCAGGAAAACACAATCTCCCTTGGTATCAAAAGTACCATCACTACTGATCTCAAACACCGCTACTTTTTTCCCGCTAATATCACCCTTGATCTTCATCAAAATTAGATCTAGCACTTGTTTCTCTTTAATCTTCGCACAAAGAGATGACCGAACCACTTCTTGCACCATCACACCACCATCCTTAGGTTCTAAGAGACGAAATTCAAGATTACCCAAACGATGAATATCCTTCACCAATTCTCGCTTGCCTTCCTCCACGTGAGCCTAACTCCCTATGGATAACCTACTAAGAGCATCAGTAACCATATTAGCCTTACCTGAATGGTAGTGAAGACTCATATGATAATTTTTAAGAAGCTCAAGCCACCTTCTATGCCTGAGATTTAGCTCTTTCTGAGTGAACACGTACTGAAGACTCTTGTGATCAGAAAAGATATCCACGAGAACACCATACAAATAATGCCACCATATTTTCAAAACAAACACAATCGCCAACAATTCTAAATCATGAGTAGAATAATTCCTCTCATATACCTTCAACTACTTGGAAGCATAGGCAATCACCTTCCCATGCTACATTAATATACAACTAAGCCCTAATCGAGATATATCACAATAAACCACAAACCCATTGTTTCCTTCCGGTAAGGTCAGGATTGGAGCCAAAGTCAACTTATCCTTCAACTTCTCAAAACTCCCTTCACAAGTATCCAACTAAGAAAACTTAACCTTCTTCTGAGTCAACTTAGTCAAAGCAGCAGCTATCAAAGAAAATCTTTCCATAAACTGCCTATACTACCTAGCAAAACCGAAGAAACTCCGGATATCAAATGGAGTCGTGGGCCTAGGCCACCTTTTCACTATAACAACCTTCTGTGGATCCACCATGATCTCTTTACTCGAAATAATATGATCCAAGAAAGTCACAACATTCAACCAAAACACACACTTAGAGAACTTGGCATACAACCATTGTTCTTTTAAGGTCTACAACACCATACAGAGGTGATTATCATGATCCATCTCACTCTTCGAATAAACTAGAATGTCATTAATAAACACAATGATGAAGAGATTCAAATACTGCTTGAACACCCTGTTCATCAAGTCCAAAAATGATGTCAGAGCATTAGTTAACCCAAATGACATCACCAAGAACTCAAAGTTCCCATACAGAGTACGAAAAACCATCTTAGGGATATCGACCTCCCTAATCTTAAGCTAATGGTACTCAGACCGAAGATCTATCTTAGAGAAGAACTTATCACCCTGTAACTAGTCAAACAAATTATCTATCCTTGGGAGAGAATACTTATTCTTGATCGTCACCTTGTTTAACTGCCTGTAGCCAATGCACATCTGAAGGGAATTATCTTTATTGAGAACAAACAACACCGATGCACCCTACGGAGAAACACTAGGATGAATAAACCCCTTATCCAGAAGATCCTTAAGTTGCTCCTTAAGTTTCCTTAACTCAGCCGGAGCCATTTTATACAGAGGAATAGAAATTGGACTAGTGTCTGAAAGCAAATTAATACCAAACTCTGTTTCTTTATCTGGAGGAACACTACGAAGATTATTCAAAAAGACTTCTGGAAACTCATTAACCACAGGGACAGAAGACAAAGAAGGACCTTCTGAGTTAGAATATTTAACTAGGACCAAGTGATAAATATAAATGTTAGAGATTAACCTCTAATCTCTAAGATAAGAAATAAACCTCTCCTAGGAGGTAAGGAACTACCTTCCCATTCTATAACCGGTTCACTAGGGAACTTAAAGATAACCTTACGAGTCAGACAATCCATAGATGCATAATAAGAATACAACCAATCCATACCTAATATTACATCAAAATCTACCACATCCAACTCAAACAGATCCACTAAGGTCTACTTTCCACCAACAGCTACTATCCCCCCTATAGACTCTCTTAGCAATAATCCAGTCACCAACCAAGGTAGAAACAGAAAAAGAATCTGACATAACTTTCGGATTAAAACCAAAAGACACAGCCACATATAGAGTCACATAAGAAAGAGTGGACCCTTGATCAATGTAACGCCCCAGAAAATGGGTCCCGGAGCGTCACACGGTGCTTGAGGCTACGAGTAGCCCCAAGCTAACCCTTTGAGCCATTTTCATTCAGTTCAACACAAATCAATGGGGTTTCCATAAATAATCCTCAAATATCAACAGAGTAATCATCATCCAAGAATATTTGAATTTCAGAAAGATAATAAAATACGACTTATTAGTCAACTCCCAACATCTATACTCGTCTGACAAGCCTCTAAGAAAATCAATAAAACCAGCGAGTCATTGAGACATGCCCCAACTGACTTATACTCAGTTATCAAATGTAAATAATTCCATGAAATCAACATTAGACATTACGTCCTTGGAATATGAGGACTCACCACAACAGAGGATATAGAACAGCATGCTCGAAGAATCACTGTCGAACCTGAAACTGAGCACCTGAACCTACATTCCGAGAAAATGCAGTCCACATCCGAAGATGTGGGTCAGTACCATGGAAAAAAAATTGAGTATGTGGGGGTGTATACAGTTGTATAAACATCATCATCATAAATATTTATAAGAAATATGCAGGATGTATGAAAGACTCACATAGCCCAAAGAAAATCATCACAATCATGAGAGGATGAAATAAGTACAATAACACATGTGAGTCATCATATAATTTGTCAATCACTATCAGTTCATCAAGAATATCAATTCTCATAATGTAAATATCATTTAAATCTTTCGAAAGAATAACTTTCACAATTCCACTTTCAAATCACTTCACCATTCACCATAGACACAAGGAAATACACACACACTGGGAGATCCTATAACCGACATAAACCATGTGAGCTACATGGAGTCCAACGTACAACCCACGTTGGGAAGAGCCGTCCTATCCTTGCCATCAGAGTAGGACTATTGATATCAAATCCACACAAACTAGTGATCACTATATAAATCAGCCTTAGGCTCACTCCTACGGGGGCACATAGTTCTAGGGAAGTAAGGTCACTTTATACCTCCCACTCGGTGCTAAAGATTTTTCCCAGACTTAGATCAGATCATTTCAAAGACAATCCACAACAAAATAATTTCAGTAATATATAAATATACATCGGGAGTCATCATGCTTCCCATCTGTCAAAATCAACCACGTTGTGGATTTCTTTCACACTCGAGTTCAAAACAACTCCATTAAGACCAAAAGGTCAAATCATTCAAAATATCTCAAATATTCAACATCAACGTGCTTATAACACACACTTTCTAAAAAAACACAATTTCCAATGGGGATTCACGACCTAAATATCAAAATCATGATAAATATCATTCAAGATTCATGCTTTATATCTACACATGTAAATTCATCTTTCAAAATTATAAATATTAAGATTTCATAATAATCATCATAAGATATGGGTTCATGCTTCAAATTTGTAAAAATCAAATAAAAATCATGCCTTTATAAAGAAAATTACTTTTGGGCGAAAGAGAGTTCTTGTTGAAAAATCCCACATACCTTGAATAATGAACTTTAGATCGATACTCATTTTTGAGATGTTAATCGTGCCTTTGAATGATGGTTTTTGGAGTTCTTGAACTAGGAACTTGGAATCTTGAATAAATTTGCAAAATTAATGGCGAACTTTGGAGGTTCCTGAAGTTGGATGTAGGAGCTTAGGGTTTTCTTTTTGAGGGAATTTGATGAAACATAACATATAATGCTTCTAATAGGCTTTAATATAGAGTTTGGACGGATTTTGGGTGAGGGGAAATGACCAAAATGCCCCTAAAAATCAAATAATTCTCGAATTTGTCCTTTGGTGGACTGTTTTGATAGTCTGAAGTAGATCAACCCTAACGTTTTACTCTAATATCCAAATTGGATAAAACTAATTTCATTAGAAAGAGGACTCTCATATATTTCTGTTGATATATAGTATCTCACCCAGATCATTGTGTACGAGGAGTTATGATCATTTGAAGTTGACCCAAAAATTCACTTTTGATAGGCTGAAGTAGATCGACCATAACCTTTTCCTCAGATAGAAAAATTGGAAAAAACCAATTTCATTGGAAAGAGGACTCGCAGAGCTTTCCGTTGATATATAGTAGATCACCCAGATCATTATGTACAAGGATTTATGATTGTTTAAAGTTGGAGCAAAAATACGCCAGGCCTCAGTACTTTTTCCTGCACATTTTACTGTTCACTACTATTCATGGTTCGATCGGAATGTTCATAACTCGTCGCTCGGGTGTCCGTTTTGGATGATCCACATATCTTTGGAAAGCTTATTCGATACTCTATGCAATGGTGGGTCATAATATAAGACATTCCACACAGAATTTTATAATTCATTTTAGAAGATAGAACCCAACACGTTTACGCACAAAGTTTCAACGAAAAATTTCCCGGGGTATTACAATCAAGCACTCAATATACGTCATGAGAGAAAAGCCTTAACGTACCAGTAACGACATCAAGTGAAGCCTCAAATTTCTATCGGGACGCCAAATCATACAACTTATTCCGACCAACACTAGAACTAGGAGCAATAATAGAAGCAGATGCCACACCACTAGGTATTAGAGGAAAACATAAAGCCACAGGAATTTTATTTGCCCTGTAGCAACCTTATTGACCAGACAATCCCCGAGCCGATGTCCTACCTAGTCATATTCAAAGCACTTATCCCTTCCCTCCTTATAATAACCCCGATGAGGATGACCACAAAATTGATAAAGAGGATATGAAGAAACTGACTAACCTCCGCTCGCCTAAGATTGGGCAACCTGTGCTAGAGAATTATCTCCACCTTGATGGTGCCTGTCTCTCGACTGATATGGAGCACTAGCAGAAAAGAAGCCCGACCTCTCCCACTTCCTTTTATGCCACTTGCCAACATCTCTACCACCTTGAAACTGAGCACTTCCCTGATCAGAAAACCTGTTTTGCTTTCCCTGCCTATCCCCAAACTTTGCCAGCTACCTCCTCTCATCTTTAACCTGCTGTATATGAACTATCAACCTCGAGATTTCCATATCTTTAATCAGTAAGGTAGTCTTGCTCTCCAGAATCAAATCTCTATTTAACCCGAAAGAGAACTTCCTCATTCTCGACCTTATATCAACCACTAAATCAGGAGCATACCTTGATAGCTGATGGAACTTCAAAGCATATTCCTTTATAGATATCCTCTCCTGCCTGAGCTTCAGAAACTCCTCCATCTTTTATTCACTCAACTCTTGAGAAAAGAATCGATCCATGAAGGCATTAGAAAAAACCTCCCATAACCCTTTTTCTTCCATATCACCTTTATCCCTATCTTACTCTTCATACCACTAATAAGTAACATCCTTGAGCTGATAGGCTGCAAAGTTAACCCCCTCTACATTAGTAGTCTGCATCACCCAAAAGATCTTTTCCATTTCATCTAAGAAGCCCTGTGGATCCTCCCCACCTTCACCCAGTAAAAGTTGGAGGACCCATTTTCATAAATTGACCAACCCATGTAGTCTCAGCAGACAAAGCACCAGTCGTACCCCGCTCAGCCTGAGGAGCAACCAATTAGGCAATGACATAGATAGAATAATGAATTTTGCATTTGTCACATTGCCCTGAGGGACCTGAGGAGAACTAGCCAGAATAGAAAGAACTCCAGCACCATCAAGAATAGGACCATAAGATCAAAGATGTACTCTAGACATAGGACGTACCCTTTCAGCATTATCCCCAAATGGGATGGAAGAATTTTTTTGTGTTCCAGATCTAGGGTGCATAATCTAAAAGACGAACAAGCAAGGATTAGAGGAGATTCTAGGACTTATAACTCAAGCTTGAAGACAGAATACCAAGAAAGTTAGACATTCCTAAATATCTTGCAGCCTCTCTTTAATGAGTGTGGCGCGCTTCACACCCCTAAAAGAAACTCTACTCACATGGCTTTATGGACTTCCCAGTTGATCATGAACCTAGGCTCTGATACCAACTTGACTCGAACCGACCTCGGGTCTTGTCGTAATGGGCAACCCAAGTGTAACCAGGACCGGGGACCGCCCCTGCTACCCAACCCAACCACCTATTTCCAGCCTTAGATAGGCTAAATTTCGAACATATAATAAGATAACATTATTGTTCTCATTAATACTCTGGGATAGGGTCACAACCGTGACCAACCCAATTGAGTCCAATCGTACCTCACCAATCGACCAACCATACCAAACCAAATTATAAACTATAAACCAAAGAGAATACCAAAACATAATATGAAAATCAATCCCAAAATGTAATAAGATAGAACAACCAACAATATTGTCCAATGATGTCAGCCCACCGACTTATTACAATTCCAAGGCTGACACCAATATCAATCTCGCCTATACCAACCCCCAGAAGTACCACATAGCCTCTATCCAAAAGAGTAAATAAATATGGTTGGGACATGTCCCCTACCATGGCCAAAAATAATATCCAAAATAAAAGAAAAATGTCTAAAGAAAGCCATAACATGAAATGATGCCTTCCAAAAGGATGGAAGCTCACCTGTTCAGCCAAAATAATGATACCGAATCCGCGTGCTAAATAGGAGGAGTAGAATTACTGATTTTTGCATAGCGTGGGTATACAACCGCCAGTAGATAGGGTTAGCGAATGAGTGCTAGCATAAATCTCAGGAAAAGGATAAAGTAATGTTAGTCATAAAGCTAAGTAAAACCATCCATAATGCATACAACCATACATATATAAGCATCGGGAAAAAATGCCGGGTTTAGCATGCACTTAAAACCTTTACCTAGGTTGTGTAGATTGGCCGTCCTAACCACCTACGAGCAATATAGGTTTAACTCCCCATGTTGAAAGGGCCCCAATGTGTGTAGCCGCACGACTAGAAAAATACCATAGGATAACTAGTACTTACCTCCAATATAAAATGTGACACTTGCACGTGGTCATCAAGGACCCCTCATACTGGTAAATATGAGTTTTCAATTTTGGTCACCCCCCAGGACCTCCACCTTCCACGGCTTAGCTACACACCCCGCCATTAATGCACAATTAAAATCATGTCCATACAATCCATTTACCATTTATTAACCAAGGCTAATATTAGTGGTATCGTCATACCACCCTATTACTTGCAAGCAATATCCATAGCCAAACCATTTAGGTTAAGGGAACCTTAGGTGCCCTTCCATTTACCATATTAAAACCACTTGGGAGACATCCATGTTCTCCACAAGCATAACCATTTAGCCTTTAGCCTTTTCAAACAATTTAAACCATGCATAAATCCTTTGTCTAATTTAAAACATGCAAGAGTTCCATTAAAAAAAGTCAATGCAATAAACATATCTTCATAAATATTTTATCAAACACCTTGGGGGCATAATATAACTAAACCCAATTCCAAAGACCATTAAACTATTATTATGCAATCCAATTATCTAAAATCACCATTAATGCATATTAAAGCATAATTAAAACCATAGGAAACTATAACCAAGCATTCAATATCAAAACCCCCAATACTAGTTGAAAGCCATAATCATGTAATAGTAAACCATGAAATAAATCATATAAACCATGAATTTAGTTGAAATTACAATAAGGGAAGAGAATCATGCCTTATATCAAAGAATTGACGAAAAAAAATCACCAAAGCAAGCCCCAAAGCAATCCTCGAGATAAAACCCTAGCCTTCTTGCCCTAAAATCTCTTGAGAGAATTATTGAATGTTTAGGAATAGTTTCTAAGTGTTAATGAATTGAATAATAGGGTACATAACCTCTTAAGTGTATTATCATTTTTTGGTCCAAATTAGGGTAAGTAGGGAAATGTCTAGAATACCCTCACTTAAATCCATTTAAAATCCATCACAAGGGTACAACTGACCCATACGAGTCGTACCCTCCTATACGATCGGTATCCACTACTCGTATCCAAGCCTTAAATATTGGATCAAACACTGTCCAGTATACAAATCATCCAACCAAGTCATAACCACAGTATACGATCCGTACCCATAACCCATATCCCTGGTAGTATGAGATACTAGGAGGATCAAACACTACCCACCATACGAGTCCTTGATACGAATCATACAAACCCTAAGTCATACCTATTCCACTGACTAATTATCCCACCAACCAACACTGTCAACATGCGACAAGACCATACCGCTCGCACCCCAGTATAGGGCTCGTACCCATGAATCGTATTGGGTCCGAAGAATGAATTTTCAGGAAATTTTCTAAGGGTCGAAACCCAATATGTTTCATATCATCATCTAATTGATCATTCATTTTCAAAACCTCATATTCCTTTCCCTTAAGAGTACTTTCATCTTCAAGAAAGTAATTTTCATCTTTAGGAGGAATATTGTCACACCATAGTGGGTTGTAATATATAATATAGCCCTCATCATGAGCTACATCATCAGTGTTATCCACACCACTAGGTAGTTCACTAGGAGTGATTTTATCATTTTCAAAAAAGATATTATCCTTAAAGAGAGAAGAGTCTATCCATGAAGAAGATGTAGAAGATCTAGGTTCACTCTCTAAAAGACAACTATTAAGTATGAAAGATGTTTCAAAGACATAGTTATCCCTATGAGCCAAACAATCATTAAGATCTTCACTAGTGGACATACTCAAAGAGCCATTCCTATTCACTTGATCAATATTTTCAACATCACCACTCGTTTGAGGTTTATTAATCATATCACACACATCCTCAAGTGGTGGGAAAGTTTCACACACAAGTTGATCAACATAATTTTCACAAGATGATTACTTTCATTCAACATCGTGGCTTCAGCATTAGGTGGATTTAAATTGATCTTACGAGAAGAGTCAATAAGGTCATCAATAGGATCAGCTAGTATTTCCACACTCTCAATGAGTACGTCATCTACAAGAGGCAAAGAGTCACGAGACTCATAAATAGTTAAGCTACTACTCATACTCAATGAGATACTATCCTCACAATCATCATTCATATGCATAAAAGTGTAAGATTTAGCTATTTTACCTTGAAGTTCTTGAGAACATTCTTATTTGCCTTGGTGTGAAGGTCCTCCACAAGCTTTGGAGTCATCTAAGATTTCCCTCATCAAATCTTCAAAAGGAATCTTATTTTTTAGTACTTGTTCTCCTCCGCTTGTCGTGTTGGTACCTACACACATAACCTTATTAAAAGAAGGACAAATAATATTAGCTCAATTTGGTGGCAATCCCTTAGTTTTACTCCTCACAACTTCTCTTTTTTCTGCTCTTAGGTTGCCACCTTGCACTCCCTTACTCCTCTCAATCCTTTTTCTCTCAATTTCATATGGCTTGGAGCAAGTAGTCATCTTTTCTTGAGATTTTGGAAGGGTAGGTGGAAAGAGATGATTTTCTCATTGGTCCATCACAATTTTAGGACTATTTTATATATTTGGAACCTTATGTTGTGCAAACTAATTGGCACCCAATCATAAGTGTCCACATTCCAAGGAGAATATATCACACCACACCTTCTCATAGTACCCATCTCGGGAAAAGGAAACCTTCACACTCTCAAAGACTCTATAGCCTTTCATAAAGTATGGGAAACACTTGGACACTAGAGATATCCCTAGATAATCAACCATAAGAGAAGTTATGTAGTTTGCATGAGACTAATCATCAAGGATAAGAACATATCTTAGAACTCCACAAATCTCTACCTATCTTAAACAAGTTTGTCTTCTTAGATTGCTATTATAAAGCTTTGTGTAACCCTTCGGCACATAGATTGACCCAAGAACTCTTTTAAGGCTCCCCATGCTTGAGTGGGACTTCTTGTAAGTGTACACCATCCTAAGGTCGAATCTTGAATATACTTAAGGGCATATGTAGCTTGTCCAGCTTCACTTATAACATAATCCTCGAAGATCCTTTCACATTGCCATTCCCAATTAAGGTAAACTTCGGGATCCCATTCTTCTTTAAAGATGGATAGAGTAGGAAAATAGTGACTCCTACTATACCCTCTATTTCTACCTTGGTTCTCGCTTCCACACGTTTGAATACTAGAATAAGAAGCTTGAGATGTAATTTCCCTAGGCTTTGGAGATGCACATGTCTTTAGTCCCATGGAAAAACCTTTACTATAGCTAGTATAGCCATTTATATCACTTCGACTTTAATAAGAAGCACTACAAGGTAAGGAATATGAATCTTTTTACTCTACTTGCACACTCTCACCATGACTCTTAGAAGGTGAATAAGAGAGAAGCTTATACTTTGTATTGTCATGATGTTCAGAGTGGGAAGTGTAATACTCCTCACTTGCCCCATCTTCTTCACAAGACTCTTCATCATCTCCCTATTCACTACAAGAATTAGGGTTATCATTCATCTCATATTTTCCTTTGGAATAGTAGCCCTCACTCCTGCACGACTCTTGATCATGTCTATATTCATAGCCCCCATAATATCCATCTTCTTCGTATCCATAACTATATTCACACAATCATAGTCTCCTATGTCGTAGTCATAATTGTTCGAGGCTATCGAAGACAGTACCTATAAAATGAACAAACAAGATTAGTAGTAAAGCTCCTCACCAACACTCGTAATATCTTACTTTTATGATCCTCATAATTAAAGCGGTGAATGTTTAAAGTTGCTTATACTCCAATGGTTGATAAGGTGTCAATCTCCACTTTGTGGCCGGAGTGGATTCTTGTTTGAAAAACTCAAAGAAATAAAAACTATTTACGAACTTGAATTAATAAGTTATAATGAAATAAAAAGAGAAAAGCTTGAAAGAAATCAGACGTGAAAGAAAAGGACTCAAGAACTAATCAATCAACTTAGTAGATGAATAACTAATTGATGAGTATTTTAAGACTCAAAATAAGAGATTAGGAATCAAAAAATTGAAACAAAATAATCAAACCTTGAGCAGTGGAGTAATTAAAGTGTTAAAATGCACTTTGGAAACTTGAATTTGATATTTTGGAACTTGATATGCGTTGGAGGGGTGAATTTACATTGAGGAAGGCTGAGTTACGGTTGGGCTGCGTTGGGACCTGCTTCAGCAGGTGTGGAGCACCTTGGATGCAGGGTGTTGCTTACTTCTTTGGGGTGTACTGGGGCTGCTGTAGCATGTCAGTCGCAGATGGAGAGAAGGCTGAACGCAACTGGTCCTTTTCTAATTATTTTGAGCTGCGTTGGGGATGTTGCAATAGGTCACCCACAGATGGAGGGAAGGCTGGACGCAGCTGATTGATATCTCACTATTTTGACTTGTGTCTGGCATACTACAATAGGTTAAGCACACTTCCAGCATAGGTCAGGCGCACATAACCCGCTCCATAGTTTTCAATGTATATTTGAACCTCAAATAGTCCCCCCTTTTTGTCCTCTCTTTGGAATATACTTGGAATCCTTTATAGATGCCTTGGTACAACACTTTTTACCTTTTTTATTCCTTCTTTTTGGATCAAACACACATTTTGATGAACTTGAATATGAAGATAACAATCTTCTCAAGAATACACCAAGAGCACCTTAGCTCAGAATGTGTTGAAAATTTGAACCTATGCACCTTTCATTGTTCTAAACTTATTCCATACATTATTTTGCTCAAATTCCTCACCCAACACTTTAAATCTTGCAACACACCTTAAACTTCTTCTTTTCAAACCCAAGCTTTCAATGATTCTATAAGGCTCAATTTCACTCTGATTTAGCTCAAATTTGATATATGAACACTAATAGTGCTAGTGAATGTAAATCTAACACTAAAAACACAAGAAGAACACAAAATCAAAAACTCAAAATTTGAAACACCCCAAAAACGTTTGGGACTCTTTTTCTATTTTCTTTTTCTATTTTTTTTATGTTTTTCAAGATAAGAAACCCAAGATTGACTTTGTAGGAACGAAATCAAGCTTGGCTCTGATACCAAATGATACGATTCTCATCACGAAGACTCGAATTTAAATGTAGAAAGTAAAAATAGAGGGATAAGGTATCAAAGATAGAAAGATAGACATAAATATGATAATAAAAGGGCAATCAAAGGGTGTATCAAATCCAAAATCCTCCCTTAAAGATTATCAAATAACAGCTAACTCTTAAACCTTCCTTAAAGATTATCAAATAGTAGCTAACTCTTACGTGACCACAAAAGGGGATTGGATCTCTCTTACAACTGACGTTTCTAATCAAAGATCAACATTCGCTTTTCCAAGCTCTCAAACACTCTCAATGGAGGTTCATGAATTCATTGTTATCAATCAACAAAAACTAACTAAAATGAGTCTAGCTACCAAGTATTTATCGTTTGGCTAAATATTACATAATTAGGGCCCAAAAGTGACCCAAATGTAAGAAAAGGCCCACTATGGTTATTTTGACCCGCTCTTGAAATGCTAGAGCGAATCCAAAGCGCCTTAGGTGCATGACCCTTCCAAGGGGCTTTCGAGCCCCATTTTGCACCCCTTCGACCTCGTCAAGGTCCTTTGACCCTCCTTAATGGTAATATTCATCCATGTGGCATCTTTTAAAAGCACTAAGGAGTCATCAAGCACCTCGAGCATCATACGTATCTCATTCAAAGGTTCAGAGTCAATTTGACTTGTATCAGACTCGGTGGTTCGAAGATTTTGAGAGATATTGTTAGTTAAACTGTTCATAAAAAATAAGGCATACATAGATATGAATATTGTGTTTTAATGTTTTTTGGTGCTCATTACTATTGTCTTTCTATGATTGTTGGTAGGAACAAAGTTTAGTTTTGATATTTAAGCAGTTTTTAATTCAATGTTATACTAATTTAACAGTTGTTTCGTATTTCATATCGTTGAATGAATTGGATATCAATTAAGTTTGTGTCAACCAAATATACTGTAATTTTTCTTTATAAATCCTGATTTTTTTTTCAGTATGAAAGATGACAGTATTCATTAAATCTTAATTTAATACAAAAGTAAATGAGATAAATCTTGATTCAAAGAGACAACCACATAATGTATGGAATGAGTATATAAATTGGTATCACCTAAATTGAATATCACAATCCATAAATATCAGTTTATATATCTATTTCATACAAATGTGACATGTAAGAAATCACTTTATAAACTGATTCCATTCAATGTATAACCTTAAGTATATCTTCTTAATTGAATATCACAATCACATTATACTCATTCCATATACATATAACATGTAAGAAACTATTTTATAAACCTTGAATGTAATATTGATATTATACAGGTTTCATACATGAAATAATTCAAAAAATACAAGTTTGTATATTTATTTCATACACTAAAATAAATAATAACGTATAATTTTTGGTGAAAGTCAATTTTTATACCAACTTCTGTAATCATTATACTCATTCCATATAAATATAACATGTAAGAAACTATTTTATAAACCTTTAACAGAATATTGATATTTCGTACTAATTTTATATAGATTTCATACAAAAACAGTCTAATAAGTATATATAAGATAATTTTCACTATATTATTCTTATGAAAGATTCCGATCTGCATTCAAATCCTTATTTATGTTGTACCAACACAAATAACGAATTGTTTCATACTTTCTCTAATATCCATTGACATATCTTTTATTGTTATATACAAGGAGTATTTAACAAAGAAATTGACAATACTCTTTATATCAGGTTTTTTTAAGAACAAAAGAAAAAAATAGAAGAAAGAGAATTTCCAATGAAGGAGAAGAAATCACTGGTTGAATAATGACTTTTTTTAAAGAAGTATATTCATGAACATCTATCACAACAAGACGTAGAAGAATAAAAAAGTTTGTTGCGATTGAGTATGTCAGTGGAAAATGAAAAACCCCAATTAGATAAGAATGAAAAAGATGAGTAAACCCCAATTTTTTTCCAAGAAATAACTTGAGTATGTTAATGGAGAAGAAAGTAGCTTGAGTATGCCAATGGAGAAGAAGCGTACTTTGAGAATAAAAATGTGTTTAAGTCAAAATAAAAGTCTTCTTTTAATAAAGTTGTTCCAGAAAAGTGTGTAACCTTTTGAAATAAAATATCATAATATATTCTTACCATAATTATCAATACACTATTTAAGGAGAAAACTGAATACTATCCTATAAATAGGGAACTAATTTTAATGTATGAATAAAATACAAAATTTTGTAAATAAAATAATATATATATTTTAAAAGTTGCTACAACATGCAATTAAAAAGTTATTAATGCAATTATCTAAAAGTGTTGCTAAAATTTGTAATTTTCAATCTAATAATTGTATAGGGGATAATTTTTCTTTTTAATTTTACATAATTATCCCGAGTATGTCAGTGTGGGAACAGTAAAGAGAAAATACATTGAAACACTCCTAATCTTGTCCACATAACTCACCTTAACACTTTAACATTATGGGCACTTATTTACCCCCTAAACAATTTCCAAGTGAGTTAAATATACCACCCTAAAAATGTAAAATCACTCTCACAATGGAAAGTATATTACACGCGTCACATCAGCGCCACATCGGAGCCACGTAAGGATATTATTCTTTACAAAAATAATCTATACTATATTAAAAGTGTGAAGGATTTTAGAAATATTGTTTGAAGTTTTTGTCTTTCATTAAAATGCTTTGTTTTAGATAAAATCGTCTTTTCACTATTTTTCTATGTTTAAGAGTTGAAAATTAATTAAATATATTTATGGTAAAATCTTTTCTTATTAGAAGTCATCAGAATTAATAACAATTAATCATTTTTTCATTAGTTTGAGAATTCTAAATCAACTAACTTTGATTTTAAGAAGATTTGAAAAACTAGAAATAAAAATAAAAGAGTTAAAATAAGAAAAATTTAAGAAGTATCAAATTTTTAAAAATTTTAAGTACATAATAAGAATAAAATCAATGATTTTGTAAAGATATCACTTTAAAAATAAGAAAAAAATAAATACCAAAAAAAGGAAAAATAATTGTACCACACACATGGTTTAAATTGATGTGTCTCTCTTAGGCTTTGCCAACAAGTAAAAGAGGTATTGCATGGCAAAAGCAAAAGTGATAATCCATCAACCACTTAAAACTTCTGGTGATAAAATATATAGGTCAAACAACAAAAATTTTGACAGTTTGGAGCTTAATTACAGAAATTCTGATATTTTGCATAATTACAGAAATTTTTAATTTTGAATCTATCGAGATACATATTAACTGCCGATACATCCAACGAAGATACATTTTTTCTTTTGTAAAGATATATAATTAGCTCCTAATACTTTTTTTTTGTTATTTTGGATCTGTTGTGATACATAATACATCCAACGCCAATACATTTTTTTCTTTGAGAAGATACATAATTAGCTTTCGATTTTTTTTTTAATTTTGGATATATTGAGGAGCATAATTAGCTCCCGGTACATCCAACAGAGATTCATAATTCGTTGAGATTTGTATAATTACTTTGTAAGCGTGGAAATTTGTGTACATAAAGTAATTTAAAATGTATATTTATGTTATTTTTCCAAATATATATGTGTTTGCACTAAAATATATGTTTATGTTTACATTATTATATTAAAGTATGAAGGATCTTTGAGAAGTGATTTGAACTTTTTACACTTCATTAAAAAATTTTGCAATAGACAATCATTTAATTTTAAATAATTGACACTACGCCTCGTGCAACTAAACTAGTTTCATATATATATATATATATATTTATATTTATAAAGAAAAAAAGAAAAAAAATCCCATACTCTCTTCTTCAGCCCAGTGTTTTGGACGACGAAAGGCGACAAGGCCCCGTCTCGCCATGTGGAGAGGCGATCTCCTTTTAAAAGTATAATGACATTTAATATAAAAAAAATTAATTGTATATATAAGTGATCAAAATTTCAATAGCACTAATATATTGAGAAATATTTCAAGTTAAAAATTATAAATACATAGTAGATAAATACCAAAAGTTTAGAAGTTGAATGACTTAACAATCCATAAAACATGCAATACTAAAACTTTAAAGTTTATTCTTCTTCAAGATTTGCATAATCTTCAATTCCAACTTGTATTTCATTATATTGCCCCTCATCTTATTCCTCGTCGGATTCTTCATCAATTGGGGTCCGAGTTTGACTTGAACTTGTAGCTTTTCCCTTATCAAATGACATTGACCTTAAAGTTGAGCTTGAAGACATTATCATCATCAGCTTCAGCTGCCATAGCAACAGTATCCCAATTAAGCTCATTTTCTTCATACATTAGTTCATCTTTGGGGCCACCAAGTAAACATTTATTAGCATCTTCAATATTATCCAAGAGAATTGGATCAACAATATTGTGAATATTATAACGATGTGTCAATATTCTATTGTACTTAACGTACACTAGATCATTGAGACGCGATAGCTCAAGCCTATTCCTCTTCTTGGAATGAATCTATACATAATAAAGTAATTACTAATTAGATTCTAATAATAATCATTTCATTATAGAAAGTAGAATATAATAAATCGTTTTCACATGTTTAAACACACTCTAGTTTTGTTCACATCCAGATGCACTATAAGTCAAACTCAATACTCTCATGACAAACTTTGACAAATTCGGAGTGCCGCTTTCAAATAGCGATCACCACTCAACTATAGAGAAAAATTGAAGGTTAATAAGTATAAAAAAGTCAATAACTTAAGTAAAGCATTAAAGTTATAATAAAGACAACTAAATTAATTCACTAACCCGGTGGCCTTATATCTCTAGCTCTAATAGCTTGACCAGAAGCAAACAATCTCCATATTCTTGTACTTAGTAAGTTTAACAACTAGTAAATCTTGTGTGGAAAGACTGGGGACCACTGTATCAATAAAAGTATAGTAACTCTTTCACAGTTTAGCAATTTTCTCTTCATTCATAGTGAATCTAAAGTACAATCCTGAATTCAAAATATACCCTGCTGAATGCGAATGTCATTTGAGCTGGTCAATCCACCTTGTATAAATTATTTTGAGGAATTTCACATAATGGCTCAGAACTGGATCAAAGCCCCGTTGAATAGTTTCCTTCATCTTATCCATTACTTTAAGCATATAGCCCATTGGGGTTCTTTTTTTCCCATCCATCGAGCGAAGCAGTAAGACCAAAAGATCACAAATTTTAAGAGTTTTGATAACATCATTCCAAAAATATGTAGAATAAAAAATTGTGAAAACTTCTTTTCCCAAAACTTTCTTTGGAAATTTACTGAAACTCCATTCATTAGAGATGATCAAGATTCTCAAGTTATTTCTTTGTTTCTACATAACCTCCAAAGTAAAAAAGGCCATTGTGAATCTTGTCTTGACCGATTTTACCAAATTTTTTTCATTGGTGAATTTTCTCATCAATATCAACAACAACGACCTGTGAATTATGTAAGAAACTACCTTTATGGCCTTCTTAAAAAATATAAAAGACATATTATATCACTTATTAACTTAATAAATATTTAGAATTTAGTAATAACTATAAAAGAGAGGAGGCATATTAAGTATTACATGAAGCATATGTGTTAATCATAAAATATGTCCCCCAACATCAAATTAATGCAATGGGCAGCACATGAATTCCAGTAGATATGTGGGTATATAACCCTCATAAGCTTCTCCGCTTTCATATTTTCACTGGCATTATTAGTGACAACTTGAACAACATTTTTCAATTCAATTTTCTCAATTTTCTTCTCAAACAAGTTGTACATTTTAGTGCCAGTAGTGAACTCATTGCTAGCATCAACAGAATCAAGAAAGATACTACCTATGAAACAATTCACTGAAATATTAATGATCAGTTTTTCATTGCGTGTTGTCCATTTATCCATTATAATGGAATAACCATACTTTTGCCACTGAACTTTATGATTTTCAACAAGACCTTCTACTTTCTTTAACTGAGTGACTCTAACTTCATGATAGGTAGGTAGCTGCATTCCCGGGCCATGTTTTCCTACCGCTTATATGAAGTTAGTAAATGAATTATAATTTACATAATTGAATAGGAGACCCGTATCATACATTCATACCGTGAAAGGATTTATAGCCCGCTTCCTTAAGATATTTTTTGTGTCATAATTTTCTCGTCCTTCTCGTACTCCATCTTTTCAAAGCTTGTATTGTGTTGTGGATTCTGTAGGAAAAACCTATTCGTAGGACCTTTCGTCACATCCGTATCAAGGATGATACAATACCACTCGAAGACATTCTTTGAGATTTGGAGGGAGGCGTCATTAACTCATGTTCATCCATATCATCATCAATGATATTATATGATGACACATATCTTTGATTCTTTGAATTTGTCGCGGCGTTGTTATCGACAAATGTCTTTACTTCATTTCTAATACTTGTCGGACAAGTTTGACATGTTTTGACATTTTTTATTTTCACCTATAAAATGTTGCTTGAACCGAGTAATAGCAACATTGATAGTATGTCAACAAAAAATACATATCATCATATTTTTGTATGGTCCTTGCGTACCATAATTTCGTTTAATGTCCATTTGTTTGCTACTAATAGATTGAGACATCATTGAAATTATTGTAATGATCAAGTCATGAAACAATTCTGATATTAATTAGTATATTATATAATTTTAAGTTATAGTAAAATAGATATTTTAACATATTGTTTTCTATAGTCTGTTACAGACTTACAAGTTACAGTGATAGTGTAATACAATGTGCGAAAAAAGAAAGAAGAGGAAAAAAGGAAAAAAGAAGAAGTAGGAATAACACTACAAGAAAATGGCAAAATTGTGACAGATAAATCCGTCATAAATCCATGACAAATTATTGATTGTGACGAATTTGTAATGGAATCAGGGACATCTCAAAACCTTTGGTCATAAATTCAATGTGACGGACTAAACTTCCGTCACAATTATTTTGTGACAAAATTGTCATAGATCCATCTATCACAATAGATCCGTCACAAATTTGAGACATAATTTTGACGAAATATTTCATTATAAAATAGAGACAGAATAATTTTCGTCACAAATTTACCCTTGCAAAAATAATAATATTTCTGTTACAATTAAATTGTGACCAAATATTTGTCACAACGAGACTTCCTTTCAATTATATTAGTGACAAAATTCTGATACCTTGTGACAAACAAAATCCATCACAAATTTAAATTAAATTTTTAAATTTAATAAATTATAGTTACATAATAGTATTATATATATATATATATATATAATCACAAAAATATAACAAATATAATATTAAATTTATAATTCAAAAGAATGAAATAAACACATCCAAAAATACAACTTCAATACGAAGGACTACAAATGTATAAGACTTACAGAGAGATCCACAAATAAAAGTCTAATAAAACTTGGAGAATTCAAGTCTAATAATGTCAAACACGTGAGCATTTGGGGATTCCCTATTAGTGAGAGTAGAAAGGATCACTAGATGAACTAGTGAGAAAATAGCGCCATCTCGCTCATTATGCTAGACCAACACTCATCCATAAACTTAAATTAATCATCAGTTTGTTGCTTCAAACACGAAAACCTCTTGATCTAGGTGTTGTTGCATCTCAACCTCTACACGCTCTTGAATAATTTTCTCTCATATGCAACACCTTTTTTTCTAAAAGTTTGATGTGCTTTTCAACAACAAACACCGTAGGTAAATGATGTGAAGTGGTAGAATTTTGATTTTGATACAAAGTAGAAGCTTGTATGATACAAGAAATACAACGAAAGGCACAAAACACACTCTAAATCAGTCCACAATCTTAAGGATCCGAGGACCAAGATAGAGACCACTCTCGGATTCGCTATCAACAAAAAGAATACAAGATACAATGGTGTATATAACACCAAAAATAGCTGCAAAATATGAGGAACAAGATGAATAACAATAACACGTTTCGGCTTCAATAAAGGACCCAAAACAGTCCACTACACAAGATAACAACAAAAGTAAAGGATAGATAGTCAGACCAAAATTATTACAAGATTAAGAACTAAAGAGTGTATAAAACTCAAAATCCCCTAATAAATGTAATAATCAAAACCACACTTTTACGGTAACCTCCAAGGGAATCAACTCACCTCAAGATCCACCGTTTCCAAGCAAAGATCAATACTAGCTTTTCCAAGTCCTAACTAAGACTAAGTGTTCTACTCTCAAGAGAGAGGATCTTTTTTAATGTTTCAATACTTCATCTTTCATAAACTAATGAAAATAAGACTAAAGGAGCCTATTTATAATCTATTACAAAAGAAGACAAAGACCATTTTGCCCTTAATGAGAGAGGCTGCCATGGTGTGTAAATACACCATGTGTAATTTCCAAAATACCCTTTTCGAGAAGGGGTAACCAAGGTGTGTTATATCTAGAATGAATGGCGCCTCTTCAATACTCGCAAAACCAAGGATGGTTTATACTTCAAGGCTTGTGGTGCTTGAGTTAACGACAATGTAAGCATCCAAGCAACCTTCTACACACGGGTTTGTTTGTTGGCATGCTTAAGGCAATTATTTAACTTGTATCATCCCCCCTTCTTGAAAAGAATTCAACCTCGAATCCATACCTTGTAAAACTAGAGAAAGATGCAAGGGAATATTAAACATCATCACACCGAGGTGGTACATACTTGAAGTATAACCAAGCATCCTTTGAAGGGAATATTAAAAATGCAATGAAAGATATACCACGGATTGGTTTTGGGATTCACCAAGAGTGATACTTTGCTTGTCATGTAGACTAAGCAACAAGTTGGGTGCACCAACATCACCATTTCTATATTTGGCACTGGGGTCATATGGGAAGAGTGGCTAAAGACACGGGTCTGGACAATACTCACCTTTCCCGTGGTCTCCACCCAAACTAAATGACATACTCTCTACAATAGCATACATATCATCCAAGGAAAATAGAGAGTAGAGAAAGGTATTACTCAAGTCGACTTCTACTAACGTGCCCTCATGCGTGTACTCACTATTAGTTTCCCTATCATAACCAGAGTACTCTCAACAATAAATTCATATAAAGTAGAAGGAGAAATAGTTTCCAATACCACACATTCCTTGCCCTTAAGAGTAGTCTCATCTTCCAAGAAGAGATTTCCATCTTTAGGAGGAATCTTGTCACACCATAGTGGGTTAGCATATCGGATATAGCTTCCAAGGCATGCTATACCATCATTTTCACTATTAGGTTCATTAGGAGTGTTTATATCATCTTCAAACAAGACATTATACCTAAAGAGAACATGATCTATCCTGTGGGCAGATTTGGAAAAAGTAAGTCCACTGTCTAAAAGTTCATTATCAAGTTTTAAAGATGCCTTAAGCACATGATTATCCCTATGATATAAGCAAATATTAGAATCAAAGGGCAAGCTTACGGGTTCACTCCTATTTCTTTGATCAATATTTTCAAAATTATCACATACTTGAGGTTCATTAATCATATCATACACATCCTCAAGTGGTGGGCAATTTTCACACATAAGTTGATCAACACAAATTTCACAAGATAATGTACTTTCATTCAACATAATGGTTTCAACACTAGGTGGACATAAATCGATCTTACAAGAAGAGTCGATTCGGTCATCAAAAGGATCAACTAGTGTATCCACACTCACAACATGTACATCATCATCAAGTGGCAAAGAAACAAAAGACTCACATATAGGCAAGCTACAACTCACACTCAATGGGCTACTAGCCACACAATTATCATTTACATGCATAAAAGTGTAAGAGTTAGCTATTTTATATTGAAGTCCTTGAGTAGATTCTTCTTTGTCATGGTGTGAAGGTCCTCCACAAGCTTGGGCAGCAACTTTCTTTCGGCATCATTCACCTTCGTTTGCCATGTTGGTACCTACACAAATGTCCTTAGAAATAGAAGGACAACCAATTTTAGCACGGTTTGGTGGTAATTCCCTCACTTCGCTCGACACAACCTCTCATTTTTCTCTCTTGAATTACCACCTTGCACTCCCTTACTGCTCTCAATCTTTTATCTCTCATAATAATTCGGATTGGAGTAGGTAGGCATTTTTATTTATGGCTTGGGTAGCAAGTAAATCATGATGTGATTTCCCCATTGGTCTCTTATAACATTAGGCCAATTTTGCACGTTAGGAACTTGATGTCGTGCAAACCAATCAGCACCTAAGTATATATGACCGTAGGCCAAGGGAAGGATATCGCACCACACCTTCTCATGGTGTTCATATTGGGAGAAGACAACTTTTACCCTCTCGGTAACCTTAAACCCATCTAAGAAGTATGGAACAAGTAAAGGCTCGTAAGGCAACCCTAAGTAGTCAACCATGGATGGCATGATTTAGTTTCTATAGTACCTATCATTTAACATAATGAGGCAGCCCAATATATCACAAATGGTCACCTTTTCAGAGTGTACACTCCTTCTCGGATCAACATTGTAAAGCATACGAGCACCCCTCGGTTTTGGAGATGCATACCCTCTTCCCCTCGTTGGACAACCTCCACTATAGCAAGTATAACCATTAATACTATATTGACCTTGATAAGAAGTACTACAAGGTAGAAAATATGAATTTTCACACTCCTCACATGTACTCTCATCATAGCTCTCATAAGCTTTGTGAATGAAAGGGTTATATCTAACACCAAATCTAGGTTCGGAGTGAGAAGAGTAAGACTTCTCACATGCCCCAACGTCATCATAAGATCCATTACGAGGTCCTACATTATCTCCAAAGTTACCATAAGATCTAGGCACTTCATTCACCTCATTTTCTCCTTCAAAACAGTAACTTTCAAATCTGCCAAAGTTTCGATCATGGCTATCCTCATAGATTGCACAATCTCCCTCAGCTTCGTAGCCATAAAATCCCTCACTATAATCATAGTCTCCCATATTGTATTCACAATAATCCTCGGCTATCGAAAACATGTTCCCCTTATATCACCTTTGTACCTACACAATGAACAAATAAGATTAGTAGTAAGAGCTTATCACCAACACTCGTATACCTCACCTTTGTGATTCTCACAATTGGAGCGGCAAATATTGAAAGTTGCTTACATTCCGGTAGTCAATAGGATGTTAATTCTACTTGATGGCCGAAATGAATTCTTGTTTGATCGACTCAAGACTCAAAACAAAATCTTACTTACAAACTTGAAACAAAGAAGTTACTACAAGTTAAAAAATGAGAAAAGCACACAAATAATAAAGACACAAAAGGAACATATTCAATAATTAATCTACAACTAATTAGGTGATTACTAGTTGTTAATTAATTCTAGAATCAAGACAGGAAACTAAGTAAACAATAAAGTGAAACTAATAATCTAAAATTTGAGCCGAAATTCGATGCGTGAACAGTAACTTGATAATGTGGAAACCACGTATTGGTTGTGGTTTCTACAATTTTTATTTTCCAAAGCCCAAGTATTGACCAATTTTAATTTAGATTGGTGGAATTTGTTTTAAGGAGGGAAGAATAAGTCTTGGAGCCTTTTTTTTTCAAGTTTCAAATTGCAAGACTTGACTTTTGTAGTACTTTTCATTAAAACATGGACCCTTGTTTCATGGGAAAGTGGTTAAGAAGTGATGTAAAGTCTTTTGGTGGTTGGGGGTCTCTCAAGACTAACAATTACTTGCACCTCTTTCCTTCACCTTTTAGGATCTATCATTCACTTTATGTTCTAACAATATATGAAGGAAGGTGAAGAACTTAAAGAACAACAACAACCACACCAAGAACAATAACAACAATTTTCAAGAACAACAACAATTCCAACGGCCAACTCCAATCCACAACAACAAACGACCAAGCTTATGTTCACAACAACAACATCAAAATACAAGCTCAAATCAAGATATAGACTCAATGTGTTAGTGAAGAACAAAACTAACACTTAGAGACAACAATGAAAAGTAAAAATCTTGGTCAAGACACAACAAAAACATAATTTTTGGCCAGGAACACAAAATGGACAGATTGTTCTTTTTTTTCTGGAATTTTCAGATTTCAATTTTTTTTTTCAAGTGAGCTAGGCCAAGATTTGATCTTGTAGGAAAAATATCTAGCCATTCTCTAATACTAAATGATACGGGGAATACAACGTAAGTCACAAAACACACTCCAAATCAATTCACAATCTTAAGGATCCGAGGACCAAGATGGAGACCACTCTCGGATTCGCTATCAACAAGAAGAATACAAGATACAATGGTGTATATAACACCAAAAATAGCTACAAAATGTGAGGAACAAGATGAATAACAATAACACAAGTTTCGGCTTCAATAAAGGACCCAAAACAGTCCACTACACAAGAAGACAACAACAATAGTAAAGGATAGATAGTGAGACCAAGATTATTACAAGATTAAGAACTAAAGAGTGTATTAAACTCAAAAACCCCTAATGAATGTAATAATCAAAACCACACTCTTATGGTGACCTCCAAGGGAATCAACTCACCTCAAGATCCACCGTTTCCAAGCAAAGATCAATACTAGCTTTTTCAAACCCTAACTAAGATTAAGTGTTCTACTCTCAAGAGAGAGGATATTTCTTAATGTTTCAATCCTTCATCTTTCATAAACTAATGAAAATAAGACTAAAGAAGCCTATTTATAATCTATTACAAAAGAAGACAAAGACCAATTTGCCCTTAATGAGAGGGGCTGCCATGGTATGTAAATACACCATGTGCAATGTCCAAAATACCCTTTTCGAGAAGGGGCAACCAAGGTATTTTATAGCTAGAATGAATGACGCCTCTTTAATACTCGCAAAACCAAGGATGGTTTATACTTCAAGTCTTGTGGTGCTTGAGTTAATAACAATGTAAGCATCCAAGCAACCTTCCACACACGGGTTTGTTTGTTGGCATGCTTAAAACGACTCCTCTAAGTATGATCCCGTGCCCTCCATGCGACCAAAGCTCGATTCTTCACATAGTGACTTTGAATCACGTCATCAAAATCTAAAGCAACCATTTGACTTGTATCATTGCAAGCCCAACCCATAGGAATGCCGCTTTTTCTCTCCACCTACAACATCAAAATAAAGACGATTTATATCAAATTCTTGAACTTCTTCTGAATCATCTGATATTAATGATTCATAATGCAAAGCAAATTAAACATGTATCAGTATGTAAGCCAATCAAAATTTAAAATATTCTTTAATCTGCATTTGATTTAGAGATTAATTCGAAATGAGAAAAAAGATGGATGCATATGATTTAGACAAAGATGCTCGTGTGCTCTATTTGGTTAACCCTCATGTCCATTCAATGGCTAGAAGTACTTAAACAAGGTACTTCAGCACACTTGAAAACTTATTGTGATCATAAGTCGAATAACACAACAAATATGCCAAATTGCACCTTCAACTGCCTAAAAATCCTCAAGAGTATCTAGGGCATGTAACTTTAAATGGGGTAAAATATTTCTCAGCAGAAGTTGTAATAATAAAGATCGTCATCCTCTATTCCCATTCTTCATTTATTTGCTAGCCTTAGAAAAAACTTCAACTGGCATGACTCAAGAGATGAGGAATAGAAGAAAAGAGAACTTACTCCAGAAAGACAAAGGCTAACAGGGCATAGGGCATATGGTATAAAAAAGACTTTAAAAACTTAAATCATAACTACGAAGAAAGACAAAAAGAAACATCCAAGAGAAACTGCTCTGCATAATACCAAGGGTTTTATGGATAAGAAAGAATAAACTTCTTAAAAACGAGAAAAATAGCCCGCTTATCGATCAGGTGAAGTCAAAATATTTCATTTCCACCTTCAACTCATTCTTCTATGATACAACTAGACTCTGGCAAATCAAGTTTCTCAAAGTAGGTCATAAGTTTGGCTGAAGATATGAGATTTGATTGAATACCGCTAATAAATAGGATGGACTTTAGCTAAATACTCACTAAAGAAAAACTAACGGTTCTATTCAGGGAAGAAACGTAAAAGTATTTTGCAACCGTAGAGTTGATTAAAACAGAAAGAGAAGGCAACAATATACTTATATTTATGAATTTAATTTCTCACTACATATTATTCAGTATTTTGTTTTTGTCTTCCCCACTAATCCTCTGAGGTTCAAACAAAGAGAGGCACAACTAAAAAAGTTTATGTCTGGTACTGAATTTGACATCTAAGGAAATCTCAATACAACACAGAATGAATAAAACATGTTCAGTGTATCGATAAGTCCAATATAAACATTCTTGTCGGACACATAAATTTGTAGTATATCACAATCTACTCATATTCTTGTTTTGCAAGAGGAACACAGTATTTACTTTCTCATTTCAAAGATTTTACACAATACGTTAATTGGTGAAAACTTATTTAATAGATGGAACAAGTCAAGCAATAGAGCTATGCTGTCAAATTTCTAAATTATTGAAGAAGGACAACGTATCATGTGAACGAACTTTTAATCTTTCTGTAACTTAAATTTAACAAAGGTTCTTCCATAAAAGCAGAGGAAAAGATAGAAGTCCCGGATACTCGTTTAAGATTCAGAACCTATAAGTTAAAATTTTGGCTTTGCCTATGTTAAAAAGCAAAATTGGACTTAAATTTACAACTCGTTCTTAGACACTCCCCCCGTTCCTTTTTTTACTTGTCCCTTATACTATAAATAAATTATACTTTTACTTATCAATTTTAACAATCAAGAGAGTTATTATTTCCTTCCAAAATTACCTTTACCATTAACTAACTATGTAAAACACTAGTAGTCATACTTAAAAGTCCTAAAGTATAATAATAAGAATAATTTAGTAAAATAAACCCCTCATTTATTAACGAGAGTGCCAAGTCAACAAGGATAAAAGTAAAAAGTAATGGAGTAAGTATACCATAGTGAAACAAATGCACACAAGTATAAACACCTATGGATCATGATTCAGTAAATATCTGAATTACTCTTGTGTCTTATAGTATGAAATTATATATTTTTGATTTTCAATATGAATCTCGATATCTATTAAAACGAATCAAAGAACGCTAAACGATAGATATAGGCATAAAAATAAAATCAAATTGATGCATACTCCAAAACTACTCATTAACTAACTACTATTAACTCAGTGGTAACAAAGGTGAAAATAATGAACAATCCAATCTATGTTACCAGGTGGTGCTTTCTCAGATGGAGAACTTGAATCTGGAGCAGCCGCTGCATATAAAAACCCAATCAAATCAAAATCAAATCAATCTTAAATCAATAATGACAATTATAAATTACATCAACAATAATTAAGAAATCTTCTTCAGGAAAATCTTAGTAGCTCAATTGATTGACTACAACTTTTACCTCATTAATGAATGTTTGATTCCCTATCTTATAATCCCGTTCCCCACTTATCCTTAATCTACCCCAACTTTTTAAAACAAAAATAATAAAACAAAAATATAAATATACCATTTTCCAATTTTTTTCCAATTACCAAAAATGAAGAACAATATCAAATTTGAACTAAAGATTTTGCTTCAAAATTAAACATAGAATCATCAACACCAAATCCAAATAATTGAGCTCCAGTATTACATTATTTAGCAAATCAAAATATCAAAGCCTATTTTACATCAGTAGTAACATCACCACAAATATTAAACTATTTAGCAAATCAAAATATCAAAATCTGAATTCTGTACCTTTTCAAGCAGAAAATCACCAGGGATATTACAATATTTAGGAAGACCAATAGCTTGAGTAACATTAATACCAAGAAATTCCAAGTCAAAAATGCAATCAAATAAAAAACAAACAATCAGAACGAAGAGTTTTGTCACCTCAGTATCAACATCAATTCTCCCTTCAGTCACGGTAAAGTATTCAGTTGACAGGCTATCTTTCCTACAAAAATCAAGGTGCATTCAAACAATAGAAAGATGGAAATAACCTGAACTAAAATCATATTTAGATTAATATCTGATTAGCAATCTTAGAGCTAGTAAGAAATACAGTTCATAGACTTGAACAGGATAGGAAATCTAAACTCTATGAAGAAGAAAAAGTCATCAGCTTGTAGAGAGTGCGTGAAAAAACATCGATCTGAATTTGTTGGAGTTATTAGCCAAAAACATCTAACCATACCTAAATTATCCTCTTTTATACTTTGAACATTATTTGGCGCCCTAAATTAGTTCTTGGTGTTAATAGTGCCATAATAACTATATGAACTTAATTGGGTACAGAGTAAAGATAAAAATTACCTCAAGAACGTAAAAGGATCGGCAACTACAGATCTATTTACCATCAATTTATTTGAAGCTTAGAGGATGTGGGTGAAGATTGATGGAAGGATTTTCATGGTTATTGAGAGTTTCTCTCAAAAGAAGAAGATAAGGGTTTTCTCAAAAGGATATCTACTTTAGTAAAGAAGTGTGATGGATTTTTGGTGGTAAACTAAAAAATGGTGAAAAAATTTGGGGGGAAAGCAAAAGATAATTATTTAATTTTATATTGATCACGAATATAAATTCATCACGAGTATTATATTTTTATTAATTAGTTATTTTTAATTATATTGTGACAGAATGTTCAATCTGTCACAAATTTAGTGATGAATTTGTGACAAGGAGTTGTTATTTTTTTCATTAGCTTTAACTTGTGACGAAAATATAATCGTCACAAAAATTTTATTTTTAAAATCTGTCATAAATTTGTCACAAATTCATTACTCTCACAATTTTTATTGAAAACAATGTAAATTTTTCTTTTTTTATTTAAGCAAAATTGACCTGTCACAAATTCATCAAAATTCTGTCACAATTTGTGATCGAATTACTCCGTCACAAATATTTCATCACAATTTAACCTTTTTCTTGTAGTGTAAGAGAAAAAGAGGAAGAGAAAAAAATAAGAAATCAGTATCAAACTATCAGTTGAGTCACCGGGGTAAGAAGAAGAAGAAAGAAGAAAAAAATAAGAGAAATCATGTTGTTGGAGTACTTACAAGTTGCCGGAGTAGCCGATGCGGTCGCCAAAATCACTGTCACACTAGTGAATTGCCTTAGGTCACAGTCGCAATCGTCGTGCAAGTCGAACCAAAATAGAAAAATAAGCCCTAAAATTACCTTCTATTCCTAAAACCCTAATTTTCTTAATAAAATAATTAAAAGGCAACATCATTGTCGCCTCGCCATGTCACCAACCTCGCCTAGGCATTGACTTTTGTAGTCAAAGCGCCACGAAGGCTGGTGGCGACTATGCCTCACCTCGCCCTTTGCCATTGGTGATATGGCGAGAGCCATTAATAACACAGTTCACCCCCACCCAATCCCTAATCCTTTCTTTCTCTTTTAACATTTGCAAACACCCCCCCTCCCCCCTTCATTCTTTCTTCTTCACCCCTTCCCATTTTCCTCAATTTTAGATCCAAATTTTTGAAATTTCGTTCTTGAAAAAGTACAATTGTAATGCAAAAGAATTTGAGTTTCACTTTGAGGGTAAAAGGAATTAGAGATAGAAATATGTTGATTTTTTTTTTCAAATTCGACTGTCATATTTTGAGAAAATTTTTATTTGGTTTAATTTTCTTTTTGCTATTTTCTTCTTTGGTTTAATTTCAACACAAATTCAGTATTTTTCATATGAGTATTCTCTATTTGTCCATCAAAACAAGAATCCAACAAATTTGAAATTAATTCAGTTACTGAGAAAAAATAATTTTGATGGAATACATTGAACTTTCTTGAAGATTTTTGTTGTGAGAAGTTGAACTTATTATAGAGATCCACGTGAAAAATTATTTTTGATGAGTATTTGCTAGAGCTGATTGATGATAGTGGTGAAGAAAAATGGAGAAACAAAAAAGAGGGAAGGCAAGGTGTGAGGAAGAAGATGTAAGGCAAAGTTGGTGGCTGAAAATTAAATTGTGGATCTCACTTATTTTTTTTTGCCCATTACGCGTTGAGGTTTATAACGTTTGCCATGTCAGCTGTTTGGGTGATGTAAAATTCACTTGAAAGTTGTTTAGGGGATAAATAATTATCCATAAAATTAAAGTGCAAAAATAAAATTTGTGGACATGTTTAAAAATATTTTGATGTATTTTCTCAACACTAAAAAGGCTTTTGTTTGTTTTGGGCACAAATAAGCTATTTTCAAGCCCATGTTTAAAAATTATGACTGATTTTAATAACACTCCATACATGTAAGTTTAATGAAAAAAATTTGAAGACATTTTAAAGTTGAGCTACCAGAGATGGTACAGTGATGCAAAATGTGATATGCAAATCATGGCACATAGATAAGATTTCATATTATATTCAACCTAAGTTTTTTGTTGGATAACTTACAAATTCTTCCAAAAATTTCTAAGCGGTCGTCGAAAAAGTGGGGTATCTTCCAAAAATTTCTAAGCGGTCGTCGAAAAAGTGGGGTATATTGGGGTGAACCAGAAAAGTTTTAATGTAGCCCAATCTAAAAGCTGATTGGTTGTGATTTTTACGTAGCTTTTACTCATAGAACATCATTCAAATTCATTCCATTTACCTTATTTGATTGGCATGATTTGTTAGTAATTTACTAATATCTTTTAAAAACTTATTTCATTTACTCATAATTACGAGCCAATTTGGATAAACTTATATATAGCTTTTGATTTATAAGTCAAAAGTTGTAAGTTAGAAATTTCAACTTGAGTAATTATTTTTGTCTTTATAACTTGGTTAGAACACTCAAAATAAGTAACCCAAACATGCTCTAAGATTCAAAGAAAGATATGGTTATTGGATTACCTAAAACTGGATGTGGTCCAAATTGTATAATGGACTTATAAATGGTAAGTGCCTCTATTTAGAATATTTCCCTTTTTAGTCTATGAAATGAAATACTCAGTTCACACCATTAGATACAATTTTTTTTTCTTTTCGATTCACACACCGGAACATCGTTTTTTTTTATTTGTTTTTCTCTTTGGATTTGTTGACTGTTCTACAATTGAACCCACCATGAAACCAAAAATATTCAATCATCAATTTTAATACTCCAAAGTTGTAAATTGATTGACGTGTTTTGATTTGATACGGAAATTAATGAAATAAAGAAATTTTTTGAATTTTATTGTCTTAAAGTAAAGATACGTCAAATGTTTTAAAATGCCAATTAATCTTATGGTCTTAAATATGTTAGGTAAGAAGTTGAAATTCAAAAATTACTAAATGGACTAATAAAAAGGAAACAGAGAAAGTATTTTTCACACTTAATTTGGAAATGAAGAAACTATTGTTCTTCATTAATAGGCCTAAAAACAGAACCTCTTAACACCACATGATTTATAGCTTCACTATACATGCCACAGGAATTTTCATGTTTTCGTATGTGAAATATAAAAGATATGCATAATAATCTCAGTAAAATTAAGTTTTTTAGCCTAGGAAATTATTAAACGCCCAGTGGATTCAAATATTTTATTATTTTTTTCAATGTAATAACTGTAGTATATTAAATATTATACTTTAATTTATTTTGTTAACTAAGTTGATTTCAAACACTTAGTAGTTTCTTTCATTATTCCTAACAATTTTCTGGAATAATAAATTAGTGAATTTGATTTCCATATTAAGCTAAAGTACTGCTCATGCGTGTAGTTTGTTGGCTCTTTTCGTCTTGACTAAATCCATTGGGAGAATCGAAAATTGATATAATCTTTTGATTAGGCGAATCAACTATGACTTGTACTATTTATACACGTGTAGTGGGGACTGAATGACACATTTTGAGTCGAATATGTAAAATGCCTAACACTTTTGTTGATGGTATATCAAAGTAGCAAATTAAATAAGACGTGATATTTGAATCTGAATAGTAATAAAAAATGAGCGTTTCAGATCGATAACGTTTGCCCTCATATATCTTAAAGACTTTTACATGATACAACGCACAAAGAGTCATCATAGACTATGGAATATACAAGATATGTATTTTACCTACATTGTCTTATTGTTAACACCCGATGTGCATGCGAAATAAGTTTTTGGCCTAAAGAAAATATATCAAAAGATGAAATGGGAAACAGAAGGCAAAGCATAAGACTTAGGACCACCTATAAATAAAGGAGCTTTCAAATGCAGAAGAGGATCATAAATATGAATACTACAATCTATAAAATGGACAGAAAGTGTAAATCATTTAACCCTCTACTGCAAAATCCAAAAATTTATTAACCTAATATCTGGCCAAAGGATAAGTAACCAAAAATGGAAAAATTGAAAAAGACTTCAAGTAGTGGTGGTCCAAAGTCTAGCCAAATAAAATGAAAGAAGAACATGTGAAACTTTCCATCAAAACCTTGGCTTATACGCCTCTAAAAAGAAAAATTGTGATTAAGAAACGAAAACATTTTCTTTTTTTGGTTCAAAAGATAATATTGGTATCATATTACTTATCCTATGTAACAAAGAACATGATCATTTTATTGTCAAATGAAAGGAAGGTGTTTGTCTAAGCTTATAAGACAGATCAAATTACTCCCTTGGGTTGTTTTAAGTTGTTACAATTTGCTTCATGAGAGTTAATGTAAAATTTAAATTTAGATATTATTGTATGAAAAATTTTATAAGTTACCGTTTTTCTCATAATAATATGAAAAAATTATATCTTAATATGTTGATCAAATTAAAGTTCATATAGTTTGACTCCCAGTAAACCAAACATGACAAATAAAACAAGGGAGGGAGTAGTTTATAAGTACTTTCTGTTTTTTTATTAAGAGCCTCTATGAACTGACTTTTGACTTCATTTTAACTTAAAATCAAGTGCACTTTTTTAAATCTATTACCCAAACACTACAAAATTGTTTAAAAGATATTTTAGCTTAACTGTACATAAAATAAGCCAATTCAAACTGACTCTTAAAGCAAACATCATAATCTGGTCATGACTTATATATGGTTTTACAACTTTTTTGAAGGAGGACTTAAGTATAATTTTTGGTATTTATCTTTTTCAATTAGTTAAACTTACCGATCTTTCAAAGTTCAAAAGTACACATCTTTCATTTTCTGATTTTCATTTGACCAGCAGATTACACTTCTATGAATAAATATTTCAACATTCGATACAATAATTTAGGGGTGGTAAACGTAGTCCGCGTACTTCCATTTTCATGTAACGAATCCAGATATCATAATTGATAACACAATTATATATCGGAGTGATTTTTCAGAATTAAATTCTGAGAAAAGTAAAACTATCCATAGCCAAATGAACGCTTAATTCTTTATTTTCAAATCTTTTTACTACTGGTATACATAATAACTCCCCAAAAATTAATAATCTGTCACACATAAATTGAGTAGAGTTAATAACTTAAATGGTCACTCAACTTTGAACTTTTATCCCAGAAAGTCACTTAACTTTGGACTTTACTCAAAAAGTCACTCAACTTTAAATATTTTACTCAGAAAGTAACCCAACCCATTTTATTATTTTTAAACTAATTTTTGCTTATGTGGAATACTTTTTAATAACAAAATTCTGAAAAATACAAATATTAATTTAATGACCCTTTTACCCCTTGTTTATTCCCCTTTCTTTCATTTCATACCGACAATTAAATGTTGCCTACAATGTTTAAAAGTTTATGTATCATTTACAGGTAAATTAATATCCCATGCACAATATCATCAAGCGGTACACATATAGGAAGTACGATTACAATAGTCACTGAATCAGTTTGTATATCCTTTAGTTATATTAACCTCTGACTGACCTGATCTTCTCCGCTATGTTGTAGAGTTCAGCTGTTCAGGATATGATTAAGATGAGATATAGATTTACGCGGTCTTCTATTTATGGGATGTTTAGATTTAGGCATGAGTAACTAGAACAAGAATTGAAGCTTTAGTGACTATTGCAACAGTAATTCCTATATGTAATTCCTTATTTAGAATAAGATGAGATGAGATTAAAATTAAAGGGTATAAAAATGAATTTAGTGACTATTGCAACCGTACAACTTGGTGATATTGTGCATGAGTTATTAATTTACATGTAAATGATACATAAACTATTGAATACGGTAGGCTCTCAATATTTAATTGTAGGTATGGAATGAAAGAAAGGGAAATAAAAGAACGGGTAAAAGGGTCATTAAATTAATATTTTGTATTTTTTAAAATTTTGCTATTAAAAGAAATTACACAATAAGCAAAAAATAATTTTAATAAAATGGGTTGGGTGACTTTCTGAGTAAAACATCTAAAGTTGAGTGACTTTCTGAGTAAAATTTAAAGTTAAGTGACTTTCTGGGATAAAAGTCCAAAGTTGAATCACCATTTAGATTATTAACTCTAATTGAGTACAGTTGTATTAGACCTCTTAATTTCTATATCATGGATCTAAATACTTATTAGTATATTTTTGGATTACCAAACTTTATGAGTAAATTAAAAAGAAAAGGAAGTTTTCACACATTTAATATCAGTTGTACCATAATAAATATTTTTCTTTGGAAAACATAGATAGCAATCTATGTTAGATTCTCTGAGAGATTTAATCTCTGACTTTCACAATTCCTTTATGTTCTTTTGGAGATTTTTACTGTCCCAAATTTATCTATCTAAGTTCAAGATTTCCCATCCAATGGAAATTTTTGAATGACAAACGTAACATTCATATAGATCATCTAAAGTACTTTGCAAATCCACATTAAACACAGCGAAAGATATTGCTGATTTTACCCATCAGAAAAAAGCTTTATTTATTCTTCCTCTTTTTGAGATAGAGCTAGGTTTGTGATTATTAAGGGTTATTGAGAAAAAAGAAACTGTTAAGACTTAAGAAAATGCATTAGCACAGTAACATTCATTTGACATTTTACATATATTTTAAAAATTAATTATTCTTATTTGTGATTATTATTTTTTTCAATCTCTACCTCTTTTGCTAATAATACAGTAAAGTAATTAAGTGAAACTTATCTGATTGTTTAGGAAAAAGTTTAAGTATTAACTCTTAAAATCAATTGAAGTGTCGTCTATATGTATATAAGGGGATTTGGAAAGCGAACAAACAGATCTTCTCTAATTCTCATGAAGTAATATACAAACAAAAAAAATGGATGATTATGTTGTTGGCAAAATCAAGTTATTAACCCTCCAAATTAAAATTACGTTGCAAGAGAATATTAATTCTGTCTTAACATACTTGCTGACTGATTTCAAAGCGGGGTCGAGTCAACAAAAGTAACCTTTACTTTCACTTTTATGAGTGGTTTCACAAAATCCTAGTCAAACCTAAATTCTGAAATAAGTTGAAACTGATTATATGAATATTTATTGATCATGGTTCTTCATTTAAATCCATCTCGAGCCAACACTATGTAAAATAAAAATCAAGAGTGTTAGAACTTCTCATGAATATTTTCTTCTAATATATAAAAATTATGTGTCATCCTCCAAGCGAGCTATTGGCTTGACAAGCTATTCATAAACTCAACTTTGAAATTATGCGAAAGCTAGAAATACAATTATGGGCTAAATCTCCAGAAATAAGACAAAGTTTAATTAACTTGAAATACTGAATATCAACTTTAAAAGGATAACAAAACATCCATCTGTCTAATGTCTAATGAAGCCTCTATAACTCATGAATTGAAAGATTTGCTGGGACATGACCCCAAACTACCTTTAGTGAAAATAACAATTGGAACTAAAACTATCTAATAAGTTGAAAATATAACAAAACCATCACCAAGTCCTCTGGGTGCAAAGATGAATCACCCACAAGCTGATACAGGAAAGGTCTAACTGCAGTTCCGAGTCTGTATGCCAAAATTTACATCATAAAGCGATATAGCGTAAAAAGAGCGTCAATACTTTAAATGTATTGATACATAAAAATGGAAAGAAAATTGAAACTGTCATAACTATGGAATTTAAAACATAACATATGCCATGACTAGGGAGATGTGAAAGACTTACCTACTCTTCCCTTGTTAATTTACAGAGTCTAAAGTAGTGCAATAAATGAATTATTAAAAGTGTATAAAAATTTAATTAGTAAACCTCATGAAATATAAGTTCGAAAATAATTAATTGAAATGTCGTAGAAAATACCTTTGATGCAATCATTATAAATAATAAGTAACATGAACAAATATTAAGTCTCTCAAAATTGAGGGAGTTTCTCTTAACCTATATAAACCATGTGAGCAACATGGAGTCCAATGTTTTTCCCACATTGAAAATTAGAACCACCCTACACCTTGCCAGTGTGTAAGACAAAACGTAACTTATGAATTCAACTCTTAGCTTGAAGGCAAATATACCGCAGCAACGTAGTTATGAGGCATGTGACCTCGGACTTATACCCAACTCGGTGCTAAATAATCCTCCCCAAAACATACTAGCTGCTCATATCATAAGTCTTAAATACTTCTAAAAATCATATTAATCTCTACAATACTGTATCAAGAATTTTTTTTTTCTCTGTGATCCTTGACTCTAAATCATTATAACTTGCTCTCTTTTCAAAATAAGATAGCCTCTTTTTACTTTTCAAGTCATGATGGTACAATATATACAGGATTTTTCATAAATTATCCATAAAGTGCTTACCTTTGAATATACTTAATAACAAAACTATAGTTAAACCATTTGGAACATGAATGCAGTTTTCAATACAAACTTTCAAGTCATAAACTTTATGTGAAACTAACCATCGGATATGGAAATTAACTAATGTTCAAGAACTACCTTAATTTGAGAAATAATTCATAATACTTGAAGCATTTAAGAAGAAAATTACAATAAAACTCATGAGAACGACACTTAAAATATTTAAATCTTCAAAATCCTACCTTAAAATCATGACTTAGCATGGAATTTTGACTCACTTGTGGGGATGATCATGATTCTTCATGAAAGATATTGCTCTTACGTACCTTAGAGATGAACGACGAGAGAAATTTTTTAAATTTGGATTATGAATTTTTGAAGAGAAAAACCTTATTTTTTATGTTCTTGAGAATATAATTTGGAAGGAGAGAACATAGTGAATTTGTATTATGGGATGAAGGAAAATGCTTTAGTATTAGTTATTAGTTATAGGATCATTTATAATGTAAGTCACTAGTTTGCCCTTGAAAACTGAAGGAAAAATAGTATTTTAGCGTCGTTGTGACTACTGGTGTGGCACAACCTTATCATGAACACAACTAGCGTGCCACACTCTTAAAGTGGAGCACAACCTCCGTGTCATGCTCCTATCGCGGACGCTTACTGGTTAGCTCACAAAAATGCTCATAACTTTGTACTCTGATATCAGATTAAGAAAAAATAGGATGCAATGAAAAAAGGACTCAAATACCTTTCATTTAGTTGGTAATAGACCACATAAATCTTCATATTATAGGAGAAATTCTCATTTGAAGCTGAACCTAGTAAAATCCAATACTAAAACTTAATCGGTAGGAAAGTTCTCAACTTTGAGTTAAGAGATTGTTATGACCTTAATTCATCACCAAAGATGTTCTCACACTCAAGAATTGATCCTAACACTTATATATAAATAAAGAATTATTAAATTTGGGTCGATAAACATATGAAGGACGGTTTAAATTCTAGCCTGAAAGTTTGGGGTGTTACAATATCCCCTCTTGGGATCATTGGTCCTTGAATGATGGGTCACTCTAAGATGAAAGAACAAACCAAACCATCAATGACCCTATTCTAAACGTAGGTTAGAAACATGAGTCTAAATGTTTCAACTTCAAATTAGGATATCTACAAAGCTTACATAACTTGAAATCTTTAGAGCATGGAAACCATGTCTTGTAGGATACGAAATACCCTCAGGAGTTAATAAGATAAGTAAGGCTTTCTCTTTTTTCTTGAGGAATTGACCACAGACTAGAAGAGAAAATGTTAACACGTAATAGTTGTAATAGAGTAACGTCTCATTGAACGTGAAGAGGAAATATGCAAGCAAGATAAGATACAATCACAGACAAACCCAAATCTCTGAAAGAAACTTAATGACACTATGACTAGCCTCTGCTTAATAACTCACTATCTCCCTCTAAGGTTCAAGTTAATAGCTTATGACTGCAATTATTCTCAATTACTAAGCCATCCTCACTAAAATCCACGAGACAACATCACATCAAACATATCTGAATCAAACCTCCAAAATCAATATTAGCACTTTCATAATACTCACTCGCCTAGGTTTTAAGCTAAGAAAACTCATGCCAGGAAATAGGGGTTTAGGGATACTAATTTTATATGCATAAGGAAAGTTAAATAACTTACCAGTTGCAACATCGGGAGGATTTTCTAGATTCTGCTGGCTAGTAGAGAAATACAATCAGTTTCGACTTCCACTAGTTCCTAAAGTAGTTCCTTTTTGGGCAACTTGGCCTATTGTAAAAGATGATGCTAGATCCGAAGCTCTACCCCCATTACCTTGCTTTATTGACGATCAATTCTTAAGAAAATGACCTAATTAGAAGCATTTGAAACATCTATCTATACCAATCCTATATTCTCCAGGGTGAGACCTACCACACTTGGCACAAAGAGGGTACTTAGAGGACCTCTAAGAAACACTACCATGGGACTGGGAATCAGGCATAGGTACACTAGCCAAAGATGGGGCTGAACCAGACGAACTTTTATGGAAGAAAGACCTATTACCATTTTATTGTGGTTCACCTTATAATCCTTTGATTTTTCCTTTTTGCTTTGACGATCCACAACCTTTGCTATCCTTTTATTTTCCTCCTCTACCTGCTGAGCATACACCATTAACCTAGAAATGTCCATGTCATTGTTCAACATTTCCCCTTTACACTCTAGTTTCATATCATCAAACACCCAACCATAAATTTCCTCATTCTGAATTTTATATTAGACACCAACTATGTATCATAGCGAGATAACTGAGTAAAATTTAGAGCATATTCCTTAGTATTCATAGTTTCTTGCTTCAAATTCTCAAATTTCTTAGCCTTAGACTATCTCAACTCCTGAGGAAAGAAGTGATCAAGAAAACAACAAAAATTTTTCCCCAAACTGTGGATTCAACATCCTCACCTTTAATCCCTTCTCACTCATCATATCACTGATAAGCCACACCTTTTAGTTGATAAGTTACAAACTCAACTCCTCTGGTGTCACTAACATGCATGACCCTAAAAATCTTTTCTATTTTATCAATAAAATCTTGGAGATCCTCCTCAACTCTAGACCCAATAAAATTGGAGGGTTCAATTGGATGAATTGATCGACTCTAGTAGTGTCTGCAAAATCATTAGCAGAACCAACACTATCTAACCTATGATACTAAGATGACACAATCTGAGCAAACATTTGAATGGTCTGTCTGAACTCAGCATTGAAAACTACACCCTAAGGGGACTGAGTACGAGCAAAACCAATTTTAGGAGCCTTTATAGAACTATCTAGGTGGGACCCAGTAGATACATCTGGAATAGAAATGCAGACTCTAGTATAGGTCTGTATCTCATGAGAAGGAGATACAAATACAACATTGGCTCCAGTTAAGATGTTAAAAGTTGTTGTGGCTCACTGACTAGAGATTTGCTTTGGAGGCATGATTTGAAATGCGAAAGAGTAGGGGTTAGAATATTTCTCTTTGGGTAACTACATTGCACGAACTAGAACATGAAAAAAAGGAACTTTTCTAAATTCCCTATATAGCTTCCTGATTATAAGTGTGGGGCGCTTCACATTCATAATTAGGACTTTAATAGGCACGGTTTCATAGACACCTTAGGACACTTGAACCTTATTTTTCGATACCAAGTTTGTCACGCCCGAGCCTACACCTTGGATGTAACATGACACCTGAAATCAAGAGTGATCCCAAGCAGACCCTTGGCCCGGAAAATTGTTCATAACTTAACTTTGAAATTATGCAGAAGCTATAAATATAGTTATGCACTAAATCTCCAAAAATAAGATAAAGTTTAACTTGAAATACTGAATATCAATTTTAAAAGGATAACAAAACATCCAATTGTCTAATGTCTAATGAAGCCTCCATAACTCATGAATTGAAAGAGTTGTTAGGACATGGCTCCAAGCTACCTTTATTGGAGCTAACAACTAAGACTGAAACTATCTAATAAGTTGAAAAATCTAACAAATTATCACCAATTCCTCCAGATGTTAGAGGACTCACCACAAGTTGATACAAGGAAGGTCTAATGAAAGGTCTGACTGGGATCTCGTGTCTGTACGCCAAAATCTATATCATAAAATGATATAGAACAAAAAGAGCCTCAATACTTTGAATGTATTGGTACATAAAAGAGAAAGTAAAACTGAAACTGACATAACTTTGAAATTTAAAACATAACATATGCCATGACTAGGGAGATGTGAAATAAAAGACTTACCAATTCTTCTCTTGTTAATTTGCCGAGAATAAAATAATACAATGAATGAATTATTAAAAAAATTTAAATAGTATACCTCATGAAATATAATTCCAAAAATAATTAATTGAAATGTTGTAGAAAATACCTTTGATACAATCATCATAAATAATAAGTAGTTTAAACAAATATTGAGTCTCTCAAAATTTGGGGAGTTTCTCTTAACCGGTATAAACCATGTGATCAACATGGAGTCCAATGTCTTGCCCACATTGAGAATAGTCATCCTACACCTTGTCAAGGTGTAATACAAAACATAACTTAATTATGGGTCTAACTCTTAGTCCAAAGACAAACCTATGGTGGCAACGTAGTCATGAAGCATGCGACCTCGGACTCATACCCAATTCGGTGCTAAATAATTCTCCCAAAAATATAATAGTTGATCATATCATAAGTCTTAAAATACTTTCTAAAAATCATATTAATCTCTACAATACAGTGACAAGAAATTTTCTTTCTCTGTGAACCTTGGCTCTAAATCATTATAACTTACTTTCTCTTCTGAAGATACAATAGCTTCTCTTTACTTTTCCTATGACTTGAAAAGTGAAAAAAAGTTATCGTATCTTGAGAAGATAAAGTAAGTTATAATGATTTAGAGCCAAGGCACACAGAGAAAGAAAAATTCTTGTTACAATATTGTAGAGATTAATATGATTTTTAGAAAGTTTTAATACACACACACATATATATATACATACATATATATATATATATATATACACACATGGCTTTTCATAAATTGTAGTGCTTACCTTTGAATATACTTAATAACAAAACTATAGTTAAACCATTTGCAACATGAATGCAATTTTCAATACAAACTATCAAGTCATAAACTTTATGTGAAACTAACCTCGACTATGAAAACTGACTGTATGTTCAAGAACTACCTTAATTTGGGAAATAATTCACAATACTTGAAGCATATAAGAAGAAAATTATAAAAAAACTCAAGAACGACACTTATGATATTTGAATCACGACTTAAAGTGGAATTTTGACTCACCTGTGGGGATGAACAGGGTTCCCCATGAAAGGTATTGCTCTTATATATCTTAGAGATGAACGATGGGAGAAATCCAATAAATTTGGAGCCTTGAAAGTATAAATATTTGGAGAGAAAATCCTTCTTTTTGATGTTCTTGAGAGTTTGGGAGGAGAGGTAATGGTGATTTGTGTCATGGGATGGGGAAAAATATTTTATTAGTTATAGGTTTATTTAGGATGTAAATGACTAGTTTGCCCTCAAAAGATGAAGGAAAATGAGATTTTAGCATCGCTGTGACCATTGGTGTGGGACGATTTTATCCTGGAGCAGAGCTAGCTAGTGTGCCACACTCTTAAAATGGAGCATAACCTCCATGTCACTCTTCCTATCGTGGACCCTTACTGGTCCGTTCAATAAAATGCTCATAACTTTTCATTCATGTATTAAATTAAGGTGAAATTGGATGCGTTGGAAAGAGTACTAAAATACCTTTCAGTTGGAGGTAATAGTCCATGTAACTCTTTATATTTTAAGATAAATGATCATTTGAAGTGTACCCTAGTAAAAGCCAATACTAGAGCTCAGTCGATAGGAAAGTTCTCAACTCAACTTTGAGCTAGGAGATTGCTATGACCTAAATTCATCTCCAAAGATGTTTCCACACTAAAGAATTGATCTTCACACTTATTTTTAAATAGAAATCATTAGGTTTGAGTCTATATATGTATGAAGGATAGTTCACATTCTAGCTCGAAAGTGTGGAGTGTTACATTATGTGATACCATATGTTAAAATTACTTAAATATCAGTTCAACGAGAGTGTTACTCTCCTAGTTTCAATTAACGTGACACATTTTAAATTTCTTTGAATTTTAACTGTGAATTTGGACGTAAACATATTTGAGTTTTTAAAAATAAAATTTATATATTTGAAAACTATATACATGAATATTACTCCCTCCATTTACTTTTACTTGTCCATTATACTAAAAATAGATAATGTCCATTTTTTTACTTGCCAGTTTAGAAAATCAAGATATTATTTATCACTTAATTCCTTATTTACCCTTATTACTAACTATAATAATTTTCCAAAACATTATAAATATTATATTCAAAAGGTGATTTATAAAATTGTCATTTTATTTGGTGCTCCTTCAGAGGTGGGTTCGTCAAACCAAACAAATAAAAATGGAAGGAGGGATTATTAAGTATAATAATTAACAATTCAAAATATTTAGAAATGAAAATGAGAAATGTTTAAATAGAAGAAGGGCATAATAGATAAACATACCCAAAGGCCTCAACCGATACGTAAGCATTTCAATTGTGAGAATGCATATCTAGCTAGACACTTCAACTTGTCTTCACCATGTCAGTTGAACTTTCTAACTTAGAAAAATGATCATCTCAACCCCTTCCAAATTTATGTCATCTCAGTGCACTTGGTATATGCTCGAGACACAATGGGAATGATGAGTTGGAGTGTTTAATGCTACTTGAGATCAAGTTAATGTGTCTAGATGTGCACTCTCAAAACTGGAGTGCGTGTCTGTCAAGGAAGATCAAATTTGAGTGTCTATTTATGTATTTGTGTATTATGCATACAAGATGAGGCATATTATGCATATTATGTCTATTTATGTATTTGTGTATTATGCATACAGAAAATGACACGCTTCTTTGCAATAATAGGTGAAATTTTAGTCTGCAATAAACAAGGCTGTAGCATTACGTCTGGTTTATATCTGGAAAAAAGACATTTGAATGTCATTTTCTTTGCCAGCTCTCTTCACTTTAATTTTAAGTGATTATTAAAAACTTAGTCTTAGGGTAGCTAACTAGGGATATACAAAGAAAGAAATATCATATATAAATATATTGTGTTTTTTCTTCATTCATTAGAAGTCTTTGGAAGTTGTGTGAGTTTTCCCAAAGGCTTTCAAGTTCGCAGGAAAATAGCAATATTTTCAATTCAAGCCAATCAGGTCTGTTACGTTGGTATTTACATAGCATCAAATTTTAGAAAGAATTTTTATTTTTATTGAAAACGTAAATTTCCCTTTCTTCCATGCATTTTTTCTTTTGCAGTTTCTGAAATGTTTCTCTCAATGTTCATTATGGCAAAATTAATTTTGAGTTTCGTGTGGAACTGAGTCAAAATTAATTTGAGTTTTAGATCTGCAACCATAGCTTAGAGAATGATGGTTTTAATATGAAATATTTCATTTTTTAATTCTTTCATGAGTTCTCTCCTTTTTATCAATCAACGAGAAAAAATTGTTCTTTTTAAATCCCTCTCTGCAAGCTTTCATCTTTTGGCTCTCTTGGTGGTTATAGGTGAAGGGTCTTTACCACCTGAGCGACTCTCTTGTCGAAAAATATTTTGCTCGATGACTTCTTTGTAGAAAATACCGCCTAGAAGCAGATGATCTTGTGTGTAGCTATGTTCACATAAGATTGTTTTGTGTGCCTCTTTTCTTGCATACATGAGTCAATCATTTATGTATCTTGAAGGCAAAAAAAAAAAAGGGAATTGGAAAAACACTTGTACTACTTTTTATTATATTTGGAGCTAGCTTCTCTCAAGAAAAAAACAATTCCTACACTAATTTGGTTGATATTTCGTACAAAAATATGGAAGAAAGTGATGATGTGAGTTATCGCTTAGATTCTTGTATTAATTTTTTTTTCTCAGTACAAGACCTCGCTCTGAATTATGATTTTCACACACCTATATTAGGGAAACATATAAGAGTGGGATTAATTAATTAATTTCTTGTTCTAAGATTTTCTACTTTTTCGGTTACATTGACATGATGATCTCTTGCTAATTAACGTACAGTAGTGGCATTACAGCCACATGTAATGAAGGGTGGCTAAGTAGTTATGTTAATACTATGACAGATGGGACGAGGAAAGATAGAGATAAAGAGGATAGAGAACAACACAAATAGGCAGGTGACATTTTGCAAGAGGAGAAATGGACTGTTGAAGAAGGCTTATGAACTTTCTGTTCTGTGTGAAGCTGAAATTGCTCTTATTGTTTTCTCCACTCGTGGACGTGTCTACGAGTACTCTAACAACAAGTAAGTGATGGTAATTCCTTTGATTTGTTAATTTATTATCTGTATGTATGCATGTGTGTTCTAATTTGTTTATATGTGTGTTTTTGAGTGAAGATTGGCAATAATCATATCTGAATTTGTGGACGTAGCATGTCATTTCATAAGCATCCACTTTTTTCTTGATATCAGTGTAATCATTATTCGCCCATATCTTGGTGTCTGGATGGTTTTGTAAGTGCATAAAATAATTCAATGTAGAAATTAAACATTCTTACTTATTTTGATTTTGTGGTAATTGTGCTTGGATTAGGTTTAATATGAATCAGAACTGAAGGAACAAAATCAATAATCCACACTGTTCCTCATAATTCTAGCTCATAATGGCGGAGTCAAAATTTTTATTAAGGAGTTTCAATATGTGAAGAAGCTCAAAACTAATTTATGTGAGATAAAGGATATTCAAAATTATATAGGAAGTCAAATTATCACACCCACCATCGATGTGTGATACTAATACTTCTTTAACACTCAGTCTTGGAACATAGACAATATAATACGAGGGTTCTAATATCATGATAAAGAAATGGACATTTTCTCATTATATCGACCAATAGTGCTTGCATTTTAGGAGATGCTCACCCTGTAGGGCTTGGCTTGCTTTCTGCGTGAAAGAACCACTTATTCACTAGATAGTGGAACTAGATGGAGTCCTATCTGGAGATATCTTGAAAACCTATGTCTTTTAAACTGAACAAAATACTCATTTTTTGAAATTTAGAACAGGCGCGTTTAATGGAAAGATGGAGTGCGGCCTGTGTAGCACATGTTACGCGCACAATTTGCTCTCACACAACCGATCTATCTCTCTATATAGCGTCATGTTATGGATTGCATGTGGTCTTTAAACTATTATATTATTGTGATCTGAGTAGTTCAAAGTGATTGAATGTTTCTTAATTATCCTAATCGAAGCTTATATAAAAGTTTGTCACTTTTTTTTTTTGAATCTTAGGAATAAAAATCTACCATATTCTTGAACCCTCCACCGAAACCTAACTTCACCTCAGATGCTAGTTCATGAGATCAGGAGATGCCAAAATCCGGAAGACAAATTGCCACATCCACCAGCGGTGTGTGATAAAATTTATGTAAATAAAAATGTGCTAATTTTTTAATAATTTAAACTTTTAGATAAAATAATTACACACTTCAATATTGTAGCCGTAGAGCAGCTCAAAATTTGAAGTTTGAGCCTTACTGTTAGCATTATAAAAAAATTAATTTTTACGTGTTTGGCCTATGAAGAGATTCAAACATGCACGTGAGGAGACGTTGAGAATACAATTAATTTTTTTTTTCTTTTTTAAAAAGTGCGTTCTCCCTTGGAACGATATATGGTTTTCTTGATATCAGTAAATGATTATTAATTCCTACTGAAGTACTTAGTTCTGATCTCCCAAGCAGTAGTGCAGTACTGTTCTAGCATCAGAGATTATATATGCTAATTAAGGTTCGAATCATATATACTTGCATGCATACGCGAGAAAAGAGTTAATACATAAAACTGACACTAAATTATAATGTTAACCTTAAACTTTGACAGTGCACAAATAGGACCTTTAACTATTCAAAATCTGAATAAATATGACTTCTGATTTTGCAACCCCATGCGTGAGTTTCACTCGCACCTACGTGGAAAGGTAATCCAATCACACGGTGCCACATCGTTAAAAGGGTTGACTTGGAGGGAGGTCATATTTGTGTAGTTTTGAATAGTTAAAGGTCATATTTGTGCACTGTCAAAGTTTTATTTTTTGTATTAAAAAGGCGTCGTTTTTATTATTATTATTATTATTATTATTATTATTATTATTATTATTATTATTATTTCTATAGCTGCAACACCTAACTTTTTTTAATTAAAAAATCGAACCCGCGCAGTAGGCTGAAGAAAGCATCCAAGAAGAGCAAATAACACCACTGGACTATCTAAGTGTCTTGTTTTATGTGATTCAACATTAATATACGTACATAAATATAGATTTTCTACCTTATATATATAACGTAATTTTTTTATCGAGGAGGTTTGGGTGAACCCCATGGCAACCACGTAGATCCGCCCCTGCATTAATTTAATAATATTTTAATAACGTTAGTTTAATTACATTGTAATAATGTTAATTTGATAACGTTAATTTAATAACATTGTAATAACGTTAATTTAATATACTACTACTACTATCCTTAATAACGTTTTATTAAAACTATAATTTTTTTATTATTAGTATAGTTTCATCTTTAATTTAATATTTAAATAAATTATATTTAGATATATTATATAACTTAAATTGGCCCTCTGCTTTATAATATATATATATCCGCGCAGTTTTTTCGTATGAGGATGACCCACCTAATTAATAAATTTTCAATATTGCTTTTTTTCCGCAATGACAAAAGAAATTAGATGTCATTTTCATCTTTGAGCCAAAAATAATAAAAAATTAATAATGAAAAGTCATTTAAAGGTCATATTTGTGCATTTTTGAATAGTTAAAGGTCATATTTCTGCACTATCAAAGTTTAAGATTATATTTATGTATTGTACCCTTAGATTTTAAGCTGGACGCGCCCAGTTTTGCGTGTTGAACACGTGTTTTGCCACGTAGGATTGGAGGTCATATTTGTGCAGTTTTGAATAGTTAAAGGTCATATTTGCGCACTGTCAAAGTTTAAGATCAAAGTTATAATTTGGTGTCAAGTTTAGGATGATTTTTATTATGTATTAACTCGCAAGAAAATGAATGAATACTAACTATCACAAAGAATATTGGTTTATACACGAAAAAGTGTAAGGAGTACAAGCCAGACTGATATGCACTAAAAGGAGTACTGTAAGAAGTCTTATCATGCATGTGTGACGTGATTCATTTCCATTATGTATATCATTGTTTGTATCTATTCTAGTGAAAGTAAATTTATAATACTATTGAATACGTATATTCTCTTAGATTTTATCTCCAGTTTTACGTCTACATGTTTAAAAAGTTGATGCATGCATGCTACTTCTCCAGGATGTCCCCTTTCTTTTGCATGAATATGGAAAATTAATACTATTAGCATAGAGGAACGCCTTTTTTTGGGTACTACATATTAACATCCTTTAAGTGAAAATGGTAAAAAAAAAAAAAAAAAAAAAAAAGGATATGATTAATGATATTAAAGAGAGAACTTCAGAAAACTAATTGAACTTATGCTTTGCATCACAGATTTTGATTTTAATTCTTATCAATACTTTAACTGATAAGTAAGTCGTTCTCTTGCCTTTATTTGTTTCCGACGTTAGCTTTCGGTTTTATTGACATGTTCTATTTATACACAAAAAGTACTGCTTGTTTTGTCCTAATTTAGGACATTGTTGGTATATAATCTTTAAGTGTTTTGAAATAAAAAGTACATACTTATTTGAAAACTACATAAAAAAGTATAATATTATAAGTCACAATAATTGAGAATTCAAAAACATTTGAAAAACATAAAAGAATCAAGTAAAAAAAAAAAAGAGTATTTAACTCTCGAAATGTGAAAAGTGTCACGTAAATTGGACAGAAAAAATACCTGAAAAGAATCGCTTCTCAGATTCATTTTGTTATCCCAATTTATGTGTAATACTTTTCTTTTTGATATACCTCAAAAGGTTGTCATATTTGTTTAGAAATTAAATTTCTCAAACATATTCTTAATAAGATGATTTATAACCTTACAAATGTATATGACTTATTTAGATTACACGTTTCAAAAATATTTGTTTCTTAAGTTTCATACTCATACTGCCTTATAAATTGGGATAGAAGGAATATATTAGGTTCACCTTTCTTACTCTTTGCTAGTGTGCTTTTTGCATTTTTCCTTTTTCAAATAGTTCGTTGTTTATTGAGTATCGTCTGTACGTGACCTGAGGGTCTTTTGGAAATTACCTCTATAGATACCTTCACGAGGTAGTAATAAGGTTTACATATACTCTACCCTCTCCAGACCCCACTTGTGGGATTTCGCTGGTATATATTATTGTTTTTATTGAGTATATAGTATAACAATGTTGAGTACTTTTGGTATACACAGCATTAAGGCAACTATTGAGCGGTACAAGAAGGCAACTGCAGAACACTCTAATGCTTGCACCACTCAAGAGCTCAATGCTCAGGTAATTGATTAACCAAAACCATCACTGCTACACAAAACACAAAGGAATTAGTGACACATAAATTTTTCTGGTTAAATAATTAATAAGAATTCATCAGTAATCTTATTTAGCGATGGATTATTATTAGTTAAATATACGAGCTATTTGATTAGAGTTAATTTTTCCTAAATAATTGTTTGCGAAATTAAAACAAAATTATTTATTTTGGGTATGATTATGGATATAGTTTTACCAACAAGAATCAAAAAAGCTGCGCCAACAGATACAGATGATGCAGAATTCAAACAGGTAACGTCATGAATATAGTATTCCTTTGGGATGAATTTAAAACTATAATTCCATTAATAATTTTATAAAAATTATATTGCACATAATATTTTATATCAACGTGTAGGCATCTGGTTGGTGAAGGCTTAGGCTCTTTGAATGTAAGGGAGCTAAAGCAGTTGGAGAATCGACTTGAAAGAGGCCTCAGTAGAATCAGGTCAAAAAAGGTGATACTATATAGACAATACATATTTTTCCAGTTAGAGAATTTAGATAAGTTACTATAAGAGATAGACACAATGCGCGTGGCAAAATTATCCCATGAAAGTATAACTCGTTCGACATGTCCAAGTTTGCCTCAAACCATTTTAATCCGCTCAATTCAACTCATTTCATCTGAAAGTTGGGTTGATTTAGGCTAAATATATAGCCTAGGCCCTAAATTGATCAATGAAAACCTTCACATTTTTTTTTGTTTGATATGTTATATGGAGTCATTAGAGAGGAAGCAAAAACTTTTGGTAATTAAACAAGCTATTAGAAAATAATAAATAAATAAATTAAAACTTGGAAGGAGAGTATTGGAGTATCTGGCAAAACGATTATCATTTGACTAGGAGGCCACGGTTTCAAGTCGTCGAAACATCCTCTCACAAAAATGCAAGGTAAGGTTGCGTACAATAGACCTTTGTGGTCAGATCCTTTTCCGAGCCCTGCACATAACTTAAGTGCTCGGGCTGTCATTTGAATTAAAACTAGGTGAAAGGTGGACAAATAGGGCTATGACCTATTGTTTAGCTCACATCTTGACTCAATCTCATCTCAACTCAAGTACTTATTAGATGCACGGGATAATGATGACCTGTCCATCTAATTATTAACTCAACTCATTTTGACTCACACAAATTCAGCTCAATCTATTTATTTTGTAGTGAAAATATTTAACCTAAGTAGCAAAATGTTTATGTTGATCATAATTAATACAAATCCTCATACTAATGGCTTTGATGTTTCTTGTGGTTGAACAGCATGAGATGATACTAGCTGAAACTGAGAATTTGCAGAAGAGGGTAATTGCTTGAAACTTATTACTATCAATGTTGCTCGGACTCTTCAAAAGTGCACCTGTGTCGGATTCTCCAAAATTGCATTATTTTTGGAGTATCCGACACATATCTTGTTAGACATTTTTGAAGAATTTGAGCAGCATAGGTTATACCACATACCCCTATTCTAATTGTTTTGGTCTGCAACAGATATCACTATGACTGTTTGACATTATAAACATCTTCAACCTGTTGTTTAATTTTATAATTAGGAAATTCAACTGGAGCAGGAGAATACATTTCTAAGATCAAAGGTACTTTTTAATACATCTATAGCCTTAATTTGTCCCTTTAACATCTGTTAAACAAGCAGGGGAAACAGTCTTTTACAGAAATGTAGGATAAGGCTATGTATAATAAATTCCTGTGGTTCAGCCCTTACCCTTTAATGCACCAGATTGGTTTTTAGCATGTGTTAAGCAACCCTAGCTATTCATTTATGTCACTTTTAATTAACATGAATTTGTTTCAGATAGCAGAAAATGAGAGGCTTCAGGAACTAAGCATGATGCCAGCAGGAGGGGGGCAAGAGTACAGTGCAATACAACATTATTTAGCAGGAAACATGCTTCAACTTAACATGATGGAAGGCCAAGCTGGTGTCTCTACTTCCTATGATCCATTGTCTCCTCATCATCACGACAAGAAGTCCCTTCACCTTCACTAGGGTATGTAATCTTCAAACTCCCACTTCTCTATCTATTTATTACTATTTATATTTCCCCCCAAAATAACTAAACTCACTTGTATATGTTTGAAATTATGATGGATCTTGAATAATCAATCCGTCACAAAAGTATGTGTCGGTATCAATATAGCTTGCTTTTGTACCGATCATTGTCCATCAGAAATTTGTGTTTGAAGCATAGTGTATATCAGTCTTTTATTAACAATAAATTTAAAATCTCAATGTTCGAAAGGATTTGACCATCACAAGTGATGAATTTATCTTGGAGTGTGCAAGTTTCTTTACAATCTTTATCTTCAACGTCCTTAATTATACAATCTCTAGCAGATTTCGTTCTTATATGTTCGGAGTAGTTAGTACTTTCCCAACTGAAAATTTGTAGGACCTAGATTGTGTTGAGAAGATTATTAAATCAATTTTTAGTAGCATTAGAAAAACAATTCGTATTTTTATAACACAATACTTATTAGTTACCCACTTTAATTTTGGGGTGGAAATGATCAGTACAAACCTCAACTGTAATATCACACCGAATATACTACTGTTATATCATAACTTGTCAATGAGAATGTATTGGATAACTAGACTACAGTAAGCAATGACAGCATCCTACGTGAAATGACTAATAGCGAAGGGAAAAAATTGCCTCTCAATTTCTGCACTGATGATTAATTCAAGCTTTTTCGATGCAGGCAAATCGAATAAAGCACTCGGAGGAGAGAACATTTGTGCTTGGAAGGTCCAAAATTATCTCTAATCAATGCTTATGCTTACGTTAGTACCTCATCAAATTTGGTGTATTATGACTTTTTACTATGTGAAACCCGTAAGACTTTAATTAATAATCAGCTCTTTTGCAATATCATTTGTACTAGACAAACAAGTCTTGGTTAAACCGTCTAGATGTGCAATCGTATTACTCTAAGGAACTCTATGAAACTACACAAGTTCTAGACAGAACACTTACTTAGGATAATTCAATGCACTAAAGCTCCTGCTATACAAGCGTCAGCTGGGTGGCTGGGCCACAAGGGTAGATATCCTACCACATTATACTAAAACGAAATACTACCAAAACAACAAATGATGATAGAAAATTCACATCATATCCCTACTTCAAATATGACATCCTAGCTATGTCAGCTGGAATTCATTTAAAGTTCTTCAACCATGTTCTCTTAATAACATAAAATCATCACAGCGTTGCTTTGAGTCATTTTCATCGAGTTTCCCACAAGAGGGTCCTCAACAAACTTATCCTCTTAAATAATTTCTTCTCATAAGATATAAATTGACCTTGTTCAATTTGGCGATCATTTTGCTCCTTTCCCAATTCAACTTCAAATCTTCTTACCTCTATCCGCATTGCAGCCAATCGATTTTCAAATTCCTCACTGTATATTTTCTGCTGCTAAGCGAGCAGCACGTTCATTAGCCAATTGATATTTAAATCTGTTCATGGACGCCTTCAACTTAGATTCAGCCTGAAAAACATAAGGCACAATCAAATTTAAACTGGCAACAGCAAAAGACAGATAAATAACATGGTCCATCTTCCCTACAATTTTGAAATGTACAATTAACAAAAGAAAAGCCAAGTAAGAAGAGCGAAAAAGCCGTGAAAGTAAAACGTACCACATCAGCCATTCCTTTAAGCCACTCGTTATACGTCCTCTGCATTTTATCTTTCGGTTCAGTAAATTCCTGCTCTGAATACCGCAGTGAAGCGTTAACCTTTAAAGCTCCAGTATCCTATAGACAAGGAGAAACAACAACATTACTATTCCACCGCTAACTGATCACAATGGTAAAGGCAAACAGAAGCTAGCCAACACTGCCCGTTTAAAACATATACATACCTTTAATTCATTCAAGAAGTCTTTTGTGAAAGGTTTTCCACCACTGGTTTCAATAATCGAAGTAACATGGGAAAGAAGCTTATTCAACTGCCTGGCTTTCATCACTGGATCTTCAGTCTTATTATCAAAAAACACTATATCTTGAAGGGTTGGGATAAAGAAATAGACCTTGGGCCTAACTCAATCTCAAAAGCTAGTTCATGAAGGGAGGATTGTCCAAGACCATATAACGAGACCATTGACCCTTTAACCCATAAAAAAAAATAATAAAAAAAATCCTTCCCCATGAGCTAGCTTTTGAGGTTGAGTTAGGCCTACGATCAATTTCTTTATCATGGTATCAGAGTTTGGAGTCCCACATCGGTGGGTTAAATGGTCCATGGTCTCCTTGTATGGTCTTGGGCAATCCTCTCCTCATGAGCTAGCTTTTGAGGTTGAGTTAGGCCCAAGGTTCATTTCTTTATCATGGTATCAGAGTCAGGCCCACCCAGTTCATTGTTTCCGATGTTGGGCCCCCCGTCTTATATTGTCCACGCTCCAAATGTCCAGCCCTGGGCGTGCGGGGATGTTGGAGTCCCACATCGGTGGGTTAAAGGGTATGTCCAGCCATGGGCGTGCGGGGGTGTTGGAGTCCCACACCGGTAGGTTAAAGGGTCCTTGGTCTCCTTTTATGGTCTTGGACAATCCTCTCCTCATGAGCTAGCTTTTGAGGTTGAGTTAGACCCAAGATTCATTTCTTTATCAGGTTGGGGTGAGTTGCTGCTCGGCTCAGGGAACTGTTCCCAGAATCTCACATGCAAAAAGAACTAGGAGATAAATACAGTAAGAAATGCAGGAGTACAGAAAAGTAAAAGCACATGGTTTTTTTACGTGGAAACTCCTTGCTCAAGGGAGAAAAACCACAACCTACCCCCAGGATTTTTAAGCTCCACTATATTCAAGCAACCTCTTGAATACAGACCCCAAGAATTAACCTCCTAATATTTCGTTTCCTAGTAATAACTCTTATTACAAGGAAACCAAGCAGTAACTCTACTACTTCCACCTCCAGCTAACTCTACCTGGACTCCTCAAGCTAACTCTAGCTTGGACAATCACCTAACTCTAGATGATTATAACAGGATGATTACACCACAACACCTACTGACAATCATAAGCAAGTATTTAAGTACAAAATACAAAGACACAACTATAACAAGGAAATAAAGATATAACTTGATGAATAACAGGTTCCTGTTATAGTTCCAACCTTTGATTGCAGCTCTGTAACACTTCAGAAAGATATGTAATTTTAAGTATATGGAAGTATTGGTTTTATTATTGAGGAAGATGAAAATTATATATTGTGATACAAGAAAACCTAGAAGCAATTTCATTGGTTGAGGCAAAAAGGTGGCAGACAGCTTTTCACTAACTTTTATACTATGTGTCTGTTAACTCCACACTCTCAGTATATGTTTTAATAAAGAAAAATAATATTCAATAATCAAATAACTTGCAGATACACCAAAGATGCAGAAGAGCAAAAGCGATTTCAGAATCTCTAAGGAATCAATTGAAGAAATCCATGCACATCTTGCAAAAGAAAGGACACATCTAACAACAAGATATCCTACACTAAACATGGAATAACATCAATCATGGAATCAATTCAAGATATTCAGGGAAATCTCATAAAGGAAAAGCAAGCATCCAATAACAACTTAACCAGAACATAACTTGAAAAGAGCATCAATCACCACAGGAGAAAAAGAAAAAGAAGATCACGGACATATCTGATACGAACTTTAATGAATACCATGTATCGACATATCAAATATGGACATACTATACTGTAACATTCCTCAATCAAGGAATCAACTCAAATCCTTGATTGAGACGAAATCTCTTGGGCTTCTTTACGAAGAGAAGGAACTGAAACATATAAAAGAAAGGATGAAAGATTGAAGCAAGCACACAACTTGAAAGAAAAACCTCAAAGTGTCTCAATCTTAGTCTCATAAAGCTTTGTACTTATCAATTTACAATAGTTACATAAATAATAGGATCAAGTCAACTTTGTAGTACATACTGAAGCTGTGTCACAAGATCTGAAGAACAAAATAAATCTTTGGAACTTGATCATTATTATTGTACTCGACCTCTACTTCAAAAGAATTAAGAAAACTTTGAAACCCAGGGGGACTGGAAGTAGGCACCATATTGGTGTTCCGAACCAGGATAAATCTGTGTGTTTTTATTTCTGTTCGTTTATTACTCATCTACTTATTTAATTCTAACCTATTTTGTAAAGTGTGTTAATCTATAGATGAGTCAGTTGTGAAGGTTCGATAGTTGACTCACAGAAAATTTTCAATTCACCTCTTGCCCTTGAATTTCAATTGGTATCAGAGCAGGTCTCATAATAGTGTTGCTTAACTACACGTGAGCAAAGATTAAGTGACAAACTATTAAATTCCCGGTGCTTTCCTTCAAGATGGTCATTCCTCCACAAGACCACCATACTTTAATGGACAACATCACACTTATTGGAAAAACAGATTCAGAGTCTTTGTTCAATCAAATGACTTAAAATCCTAGGTTGTCATTAAGAAGGGACAAAATCCAATTCCAGGACTCAAGGAGAAGCAAAAGGACAAGGACAAAGAATGGAGCAGTACTGATATAGAAGATCTTGAAAGCTTCGAGGTCACCAAAGAACAACAAGAGGTAATCCAAACTAATGCACGAGCTATAAGTTTACTTCTTTGTGCAGTTAGTGAAGAAGAATATGACAAGATATCAACCTGAAAGACCGAAAAAGAGATGTGGTAAATACTGGAGGTAATCTACGAAGGAACTACCAAAGTCAAAAAGTCAAAGATTGCTGCCCTGGTCAATGAATACGAGTTGCTCAAAATAGAAGAAAATGAGAATGTTGAAACAATGTTTGCTAGATTTAGCAAGATCGTATGCGAGTTAAAATCACTGGGGATGATCTATCCATATAACCTGCAAGTCTAAAAGTCGGTCCGAAGTCTCCCAAAAATTTGGGAAACCAAGTATGCCATCCTGGAAGATGGAGATCTTCACAATATGACATATGATGAGTTACGAGGTAATCTCATTGCACATGAACAAAATTATACTAAAAAGTACCACAAAGAGAAAAAGAAAAAACCAGTAGACTTCAATGCCGCACCAACCGAAGAAAAGGATTTTCTGGAAGAAGCCAATAGCGAAGAAATGACTCTCATAAATCATGGAGTAAGGGAAATCATGAGATAGAGACAACAAAGATCTCAAGGAGCCAAAAATAATAGTTCCACTAGAAACATTGATCGTTGTTACCACCATGGAAGGCATGGCTACTTCAAATAAAACTGTCCAAAATTAAGAAGACCGTCCAAAAAAAAATCAAAATTTTGTAGCTTGGAGTGATAAAGATGAAATCGAAAAAGAAACAGAAGCCGCCAACATGTGCTTCATAGAAAAAGGTGAATCGAGCAAGGTAAGACCACATGAATGTCATCATTGTAATATTCTTGAATCTAATTTAGATATGATAAATGAAAATCTTCAAAAAGTTATTGATGAATATAATAATAAACTTGCCCAAGAGAAAAAATATTGTGAAGCTCGATTTAAATAAAAACTCGAAGAGAAACGTAGAAACTATCAAGTAGAAATAGAAGCATGTCAAATTGAAACTAACTTACTTCAAGAAGAACTTGATAATGTAAAAATGCAATTGAATAGTATTTATGAAATCACCTAGTCACAATTTTGCGAGATCAAACTATTTTAAAAAAAACTCAAGTTCTTCATCAGAATCATTTAAATCAGCCAAGACCTCTTTATCATCTCGAGGACCTGTCTGTTATATCTGTGGATAAAAAGGGCACAAATCTTACAGCTGCAGGCATAAGCCTAAAAGTGTGGGTTTGGAAGCAACCCGCAAGGACCCAGGACCACTCGGGTACCTAAACAAAATTAATTTTCTTATTTTGCTGGAACATGCCCACAAAAGCTATAAAAAGGGAATGTGGGTCATCAACAGTGGATGTTCCAGATATATTACCAGAAAAAAATAAAATTTTTGTGCTCTAAAGAACATAGAAGGAGGATCAGTCAGTTTCTCATGTGAACCTATTGAAATATTTTTAGTAGACGGCCTCAAACATAACTTACTCAGTATCAGTCAGCTGTGTGACATTCGGGTATGGAGTTTTCTTCAAAGCTAAAAATTGTTCCATCAAATATGATAAAAGAAATATCTCTCTCATCAGTAAACGTATTGATAATATTTATGTCTTGAATAGTCCTGACTTTGATACCTTAACCTTCCTCACTGTGCAAACCAATGACACTTGGTTGTGGCATAGAAAACTTGGGCATACAATATATATATCATTGAGAAACTGTCCAGACTGGAATGGGTGAAAGGTCTGCCAAAACTCAAGTTTGAATAGGATCATATCTGTAATGCCTGCTAATTAGGTAAATAGACCGAGACGTCATTCAAAGTCCAAGACATTGTCTCTACTACAAAACGCCATCAAACAATCCATATGGATCTGTTTGGCCCTACCAAGACTGCAAGTATTGGTGGAAAAAGATATGTTCTTTTCATTGTTGATGATTATTCCCCACCTTACTTGGGTAATTTTTCTTGCTCATAAATATGAGGCTTTTATAAACTTTGAGATCTTTTGTAGAAATGTATAGAAAAAAGCTGGACACTTCATCACTTATGTTCATAGCTATCACAAATGAGAATTTGAAAACAAAGCTTTTTAGGAGTACTGTGCTCAAAATGGATACTCTCAGAACTTCTCATCACTTCGATCTCCTTAACAAAATGGAGTGGTAAAGTGAAAGAATCAATCTCTCCAAGAAACTGCTAGGACCATGCTATTAGCACACAATCCCCCAAATCTCTTTTGGGCAGTGGTAGTAAGCACAACATGTCATATCATCAATGATAAACCATCATTTGATGACTTTGTAGTACCATTTAAGCCTAAATTATCATGATTTTTTCATGGATTTTCATTGATTTGATATTTATCTCATACTTAATGCTCATTTGTGTAGTAAAGGTTGAAAAGGGAAGATGAGTAATTCTTTTAAGTCAAAAGGAAGTCAAATGTGAAAGTAAAGGATCATCTGCTTTGCATCCGCTTTCCACCTACTCTCCATCTTCTTAAGCAGATCAAGAGCAAGGTGGAATTTTTATAATATTGGGAAAATGTGGAATTGGGGCTTAAATAGGGGATTTTAGCTCATTTTCACCATCTTTTATCCAGTCACTATCCATCTTTAGTTTAGTTTAGAGTTTTTGCAATTTTTTGGAGTGTGATGCCTAAGTTTGTATTAATTCAAGCTAAGACTTAATTAGAGGAACTCCAAAGAGTGGATTTGGCATCTTCCATTGAGAATTCATTGGAGCTTAAAGTGTGGTTTGCCTTATCTTTATTTTTAATGAATAACTTTGATGAAAGTTTTGGTTTATTTGTGTTTATTATGTGTATGATTTTCTAGATACACCTCTTGGGTTTACGTTTGAATAGGGTGCAAATGTGTATGGGTAGTGGTATATTTATGCAAATTCTAGTGTGTTGATGATAGGTTCTACGAATGCTTGATTACTTTGGTTGGAATTTGTGGGTGGAATCCCCAAATACCCAAATGGGTTTGATGGGTGAAAATTCCAAACACTTGAAAGCTTAAACCATCCCTGAAAGAGGGGTTTGGGTGAATTTTAAGAACCTACATCATCCTTGAAAGAGGGATGTAGGAACCAAGGCATTAGAAGACAATTAATGGCATAGTTGACTAATTTTTGCTATCTTAGAAATAATGGAGATTGTGAGGTTGACTATACCTAGGGTACCATCCTAGAAATAAGGGTGCCCAATTGAGATTTTGGGTAGTTTTAATTGACATACTCGTTAGGTACTCAAAAGGGTCAATGAGTGATATCTTTGAGGTTTTGTTGAAAAACTAGCCTCTAAGACTCTAAACCTAGTCTACCAATCATCTTCTATTAGAATTTGTAATAAATCATCATGTTCTCATGACTAGGTTGCCCCTAGAAAAACATAACCCCAAGATCCGTTCTTAATTGTTTACACTCTAATTATTTTTAGTTTTGAATTAATCCCTTAGAAGACCAAGAATTATTTATATGTCAAAAGCTATTCAAAACCCCTAAATCATTTTGTACCATAGGTTTGAATCTAGTTAGTAACTTTTATTTCGAAGTAACTTGATTGCCACTCATATTGTTCCTCGTGGATTCGACCTCGACTCCAAAGTTGGGTAAATATATTAATAACGACCGCCTTGCACTCAAATTGAACGTGTAATTTGAGCATTATCAATCAACAAATGTCTCATCATACTAATTTTAAAGAAGACACCTTATGAGTTGTGGAGAGGAAAGAAGCCAAACATTAGCTACTTTTTTCCCTTTGGATGCAAGTGTTTTATACACAACAACAGTAACAATAACTTAGGAAAATTCGATCCATAAAGTGATGAAGGTATTTTTCTTGGGTACTCTCCTACCAGTCGTGCTTACAAGACTTACAATAAAAGAACATTATGTGTTGAAGAATCTATGCATATTGTATGTGATGAAACTAACCACCCTCCTATGAGTGTGAGCACTGATAAAGAACAGGTGAGTGATCTACAACCTAGAGCCAATGCCAGTTCAACTTTTACACTATTACAAGATGAGTCGACTACATCCTCTCCGGAGTCGACTCCTATAGCAAAAACAACCAAACCAAGTGTTCCAAGAGAATATAAACACAATGCTAGTTATCTAAAGGAATTCATGATTGGAAATCTAGATTATAAAATGCCGACAAGAGCTTCATTGAGAAAATAAGCGTCTGTTGCCCTTGTGTCTCAAATTGAACCAAAGAAAATGGATGAGGCCCTCAAAGATGAATCCTGGGTTAAGGCTATGAAGGAAGAGTTGGACTAATTTGAAGAGATCAAGTCTGGAATCTTGTTGAAAGACCTAAAAACTGCTCAGTAATTAGAACTAGGTGGGTGTACAGAAACAAATTAAATAAAGAGGGTAGGGTTATCAGAAACAAGGCCAGACTTGTAGCTCAAGGCTACTCCCAACAAGAAGGTATTGATTATAATGAAACCTTTTCTCCTGTATCAAGGTTAGAATCAATTCAAATTTTATTAGCTTTTGCTATTTTTAAATGCTTTAAATTATATCAAATGGATGTCAAAAATGCCTTCTTAAATGGATTTATTCTTGAAGATGATTTTGTAAAGCAACCCCCCGATTTTGAAAATCCATTTTATCCAAATCATGTTTTCAAATTATCGAAAGAACTTTATGGTCTCAAACAATCTTCAAAGGCCTAGTATGAGAGATTGAGTACTTCTCTGTTAAATAAGATTTTTCAAAGATGTAAAATTGATACAACTCTTTTAATTCAGAAGCTTGATCCAAATCTTCTTATTGTGCAAATTTACATAGATGATATCATTTTTGGTAGTCCTAACATCTCTCTGTATGAGAATTTTGCAAATTTGATAAAAGGAGAATTTGAAATGAGCCTTATGGGAGAGATCACATTCTTCTTGGGATTACAAATCAAACAAACTCCTAAAGGTACCTTAATCAGTCAAGCTAAGTACACAAATAAACTTATCAAAAAATTTGGTATGGAAAAAGGAAAGGCCTATGGAACCCCAATCAGTCTATCCACAAGCCTTGATTCAAACTTGTCTGGAAAAAATGTTGATGAAAAGATGTATAGGGGAATGATTGGATCACTACTCTATTTGACCGCTAGTCGATCAGACATCATGTTTAGAGTATGTAAATCACAACAAAAAATGGGTTTAATTGCGGGATTTTTTTAGGGGGGTTATTTTAACCCCCGTAAAATTATATGAATTGCGGGGGTTAAAAACTTGCCTCTAAAATTTATAAATTTGCTGGGGTTTTTAACCTCTGATATCCATCGAATATATTTATGGGGGCTTTTTAACCCCCGATATCCATCGAATATAATTACAGGGGTTAAAACCCTCCTCTATCCATCGAAAAAAATAGTGCCTAAACTTGGCTCCTTTTTACTTAAAAAAAATTTAATATTTTTTGCCTCCAAAATATGTCTCGCTATTTTTTCCAAAAACCACTACTAAAAAAGGCCAAAATGTGATGCATAAAAAAGCGATGAACTGTGTCTCTTTTAAAAAGCGACGAGAAAAGCGACATTGTCCATTGCTTTTTTAGTTTTATTTTTATTTTTATTTATTTTTTATTCAAATCAACGGCCTATGTTTTAATATCCGTCGCTTTTTTTAAGGATTATTGTGTCAACTAATTAATAAATAATTTATCTATTTTTTAATAAATGCGATGGATAGCATCGTTATTTAGTTAAAAATAGTAATAATTAATTTTTAAAAAGCGATGTTGTTCGTCTATTTTTAAATTAATTTTTTATTTTTTATTTTTATTAAAATCAACGGACAATGTCCCTATATTTTTTTATTTTTAAAATAATAATTCTAGAAAAGTGATGTATTTTTAGTTCTATCCGTCACAATTTTTAATTATTTTTATTTTCCCTATATTTTTACAAAAAGCGACGGACAGAATCGCTTTTATTAAAAATAAATTAAATTAACTTTATGATAAAAAGCGATGTTGTCTGTCGGTTTTTAAATTTAATTTTTATTAAAATCGATGGACAACGTCTCTATAATATTTTATTTTTAAAATATTAATTATAGAAAAGCGAAGATATCTGTGGCAATTTTTAATTATTTTTATTTTTCTGTATTTTTACAAAAAGCGACGTACAGTGTCGCTTTTGTTAAATATAAATAAAAATTAACTTTGTATAGTTACTATATTTATTAAATATCAACGTAATTCAATTCAATTTTCCTAATTTATTTAAATTCTAGCCATTTATACTCAATTTGTGTCAATTGAGTTTAATTTGACTCAATCAAAATTCCCAAGTCAATCTTTTTAATACAATTTGTAATCCCAATTTAACTCATCCCCTCAATTTTAATCTCAACCGTTCATCATATTTGATCAACAATCAATATTAAATTAATTTTCACTAGTTTTTTCTTTAAATTGGACAGTTTCAGACTAATTTTCTTGAACTGGGGGCTATTAAAAACAACCTATTTACCTTAACGGTAAGGTCTACATACATTGTACTACACTCTACAGACCCCAATTTGTGGGACTAAATTGAGTTAGTTGTTGTATTTATTTTCTCGAAATCTCATAGAAAAAACAATCAAAAGATGTTACCTTGATTGATTATTATTATTATTATTATTATTATTATTATTATTATTATTATTATACTTAATTTATTTCAAATTTATTATTGATAATTTTTATATAATATTTTCTATGTGACCTACGTAATTTATTTGTAAGAATAATAATTTTTATAATATTTTTAATTTATTATTGCTATGAATTTATTATTATATTTAAATAGTAGCCTTGATATATTTGTAAGATAATTTTTATTTTTTTCTCATACTACCCTTGGTATTAAGTTCATGAAGTAGCAGTTTACACGTATAAAACTCTGAAGTGAACTCTTAACACTGAACAACAACAATTGTGTGGTGTATGCTCATTTTGACTGTTGATACCTAATTTTGACCTTCCGATGTTCCTCTTAGGCTGATATTTTATTAAAAATTATTAATTTTTAACATTAATATTTTTATGTATTATTTTGATATCAAATAAATAACGACGTGTCACATCAATGATTTTAATCTATTTAATTATTTTTCAATATATTTATTTTCTAACCTGATTTTGCCAATTTATAATAATTTTAGCCTAATTTTATTCAATTTATTACAATTCTAGTTCAAATTATGTTTAATTGAACTCAATTTTAATTTCCATTCATCGGCGGTTTCTCATTTCAAATTCGAGTCAACAATTGACTAGCAACTGAACTTCGTTGGTTACTCATGGATCTCTTATGGTACCTCTTCTCTTCTCGTCATACGTCAATTTCCTAACCTGCTATCTCAAACCAAGACTGTAATCAGTGCGGTTTTTCAGCAGGTTCTCGAGCTGTCAATCGATGGCACTGGTGTTGAGACCTAATTTTTGACTGCCCGATACTCCTTTTAGGCTGCTATTTTTGCAAAATTAGTAATTTCAAATTTTAGCATTTTTACACATTATTCTGGTATCAAACAAAAATTCCGTGTCACATTCATGACTTAAAAATGTATAAATTATTTTATTACTTTTTAGTATCATTTTTTAATTTAAATTCAACATTTTACATAATTTTATTAATATTTATTAATTATTTTTTCACGTAAATATGCACACTCACAATTTACAAATGCATTTCTATTATTATATCATTATTGTTATTATTATTATTATCGACAATTTTATATAATAATTTTATGTAACATTGATTTTTACATGTTTAGTTTATGTTAATCGACGTCTTATTATTTCTCTCGTCATTATCACATTTATTATAATAGCAGGCGACCTCATTTAACTTTTTCTGCATATTTAATTTTTAGCCAATATTACATCCAATTGATAGCAATTATAGCCAAATTGATATTACTTTTGAGCTTAAATTGAAGGTTAATCTTTTGACCCCTTTAAACTCAATTTTAATCTCAGTCATCAATCAAATTTGATATAACGACCAAGATGAAATCATCTTTTCTTACCTTTTTTAAACCTAAAAAAACCTAATCCCTCATTTTTGACAAAGGACAGCCACACACCTCTCTGCCTTCTCTCTACTCTCTTTCTTCCTCTCTTAGAAATTGAACTTTCGTCGCTACCTCACCACCGACCGTCGAAGCCCAATGCTTACCGCCATATCCATATGCCCCGGTTCGCTCCTCTCTCACACCGACGAGCCTTGACAGACGTGACTACCGCCAGGCTTTCTGTCATACTCCAGCTGTGCCATCGCCGCCATCAGCACCAGCGAACCAGCTAAGCAACCACCACCAAACCAACCCCCTCTCTTGTCGCATCTGCTCAACCATACCACCATCGCTCCACCATCTCCTCCCCTCATTTTTGTCTCTTATCCAATCAAATGGTATCAACGGGAAATCCTTCTACCGCCTCGCTGCCCCTTGCTCTGGTCAATTGTTGTCAGAAAATTAATGGGTTCTTGAGAACCCATCCCGGGTTTAATTTCTTAATTTTTTTTCTACTTTTTAATTTGGCAAGTTTCGTGATTGGCTTAATTTGATTAAGCACTTTGTTAAAATCTTTGTGATTTGTGTTTGATTAATCATGTATGCTATCACACGTGAAAATTTCCCAAATCTTTGATATTTTTTTTACAACAGGAGCAATTGTGTTAGTTTCTATGTCATCATGAGTTGGTTAATTACCTTTCTTTTGGCCATCGGGAGTTGTAGAAGATAATGAAGGGTAAAATTCAATAACTACGTCTCTTACGGGTCTATTTCATTCCAATACTAAATTACGGATGTAGTGTTTTGAAATGTGTACCAGTGACTTCAAAATGATCAAGTGTAGTCACTTGAGACACGGATTAGCAACTTGAAATGTTAACTTGTGTTTTAAAATTAGTAAAGTGTAATCACTTGAAAATGTGAATTCATGACTTGAAATTGATTTAGTGTTGGTACTTGAAATGTGAATTCATGACTTGAACATAGTTAGGTTTAGCCACTTAAAATGTGAATTAGAGAGTTGAAAATGGTTAAGTATAGTGTTTTAAAAATGGTTAAGTATAGTGAGTTGAAATGTCAATTAGCTATTTAAACATGGTTTGAGTGTAGTGACTTGAAATGTGAATAAGTTATTTGAAAATTATCAAGTGTAGTGACTTAAAAATGATCAAGTTTAGTTACTTAAAATTGCAAACTTGTGACTTGAAAACGGTTAAGTGTAGTTATTTGAAATTGTGAACTAGTGGTTTGAAAAAATAGTTAAGTGTAGTTACTTGAAATGTGAATTAGTTACTTGAAAATAGTTAAGTATAGTGTCTTGAAATGAATGATTAAGTGTAGTGACTTGAAAATGATTAAGTATATTATTTAAAATGTGAAGTAATTACTTGAAAATGGTTAAGTATAGTGACTTGAAATTTGAATTAATTATTTGAAAATGATTAAGTGTAGTGACTTGCAATGTGGATAAGTTATTTGAAAATGGTTAAGTGTAGTGACTTGAAATGTCTACTAGTTATTTAAAAATGGTTAAGTGTAGTGACTTGAAATGTGTACTAGTGACTTGAAAATGGTTAAGTGTAGTTACTTCAAAAAGGTTAAGTATAGTGACTTGAAATGTCAATTAGCTATTTGAAAATAGTTTGAGTGTAGTGACTTGAAATGTGTACTAGTGGATAAAATATTTGAAAATTATTAAGTGTAGTGACTTGAAAATGATTAAGTGTAGTTACTTGAAATTGCGAACTTGTGATTGATCTATTTATATTTATCATGTTGTTTTTTAGTTGTACGCAGATATAAATATAATAAGGAATGAAAGTTTATCTAATTGGTTTTTATACTTTGCATTTTTATGTAGCCAAGTGATGCGGCTAGTGGACCCATTTCTCCATGGATACAAGAAGACCACGTGATGATAGTGATCCCAATGACAGTCGTCGATTTTGTTGCAAATTGTCTTAAATGTTCAATTATGATGATGTAATTGTGTAGTTGGAGCGAATCTTAGAATATTGAAGGTTTTGAATTTAAATTTGATTTTGAAATTTGAAGATATTAGTTAATGTTGAAAATTTAATTTTGAATTTTGATGTTCAATGTATTTTTGAGATACTTGTGAATTACAATGTTTAATTAGTCATGTTGTGTTAATGATATATGAATTAAATAAATATTGGATTGTAGGTTATGCCTAAAGGAACAATTAAATTTGAGCTAAAATTAGAATTTATAATTTGTTGTTGAAAATTGATGGGTCCTATTAAATTTTTCTTTTTTAAAATTTTTTTGCAGAGGTTTTAAACCGCCATAATTTTTAAATAAAAATTTATTATAAAAAAATTAAATTTAGAGTAATGGAGGCCTCGACCACCGCAAAATAATCCCCGTAAATTAATTATGGAGGTCAGAAAAAAATTGCCGCAAATTATTTGTGATGGCTCGTATTGTGGGGGTTTTGAAAACTACCGAAATTATAATTTGCAGGGGTTTAAAATTCCCGCAAGTCTTAAAATTAACCCCCGCAATTTGATCCATTTTTTGTAGTGAATGTGCAAGGTTTCAGTCGAATCCCAAGGAGTCTCATCTGACTTCCATCAAAAAAATTATTCGATATCTCATAGGAACTCAAGACGTTGGACTATAGTATCCCTGCTCTTCCCATTTTAATATAATTAGATGTTCAGACGCTGACTTTGTAGAAGATAGAAATGATAGAAAAAGCACTAATGGAATGTGTCAAATTCTTGGTGTGCCCTGATTTCATGGCACAGTAAGAAGCAAACTTCAGTTGCTCTTTCAACACCTAAAGCCGAATACAGAACTGTCGGCAGTTGTGATACTCAAATTTTATGGATTATGCATCAACTACTTGATTTTAATTTATCTTTTGAATTTGTTCCTATTATGTGTGATAACATTAGTGCTATTAGTTTGTCTAAATATTTTGTGCATCATTCTAGGGCTAAACACATTGATATTACGCATTATTTTATTTAAGATCATGTAGAAAATGAAGACTTTCCTTTAACATTTGTTGACTTTAAAAATCAACTGGCAGATATTTATACAGAACCCTTGTTGGAAGAAAGATTTTGTTACCTTAGAAAAGACTTGGTATTCTTAGCATTAATGACCTATAAGTTTTATTTCTGGGAAAAAATCTTTTCTACTTGTTCTGATTATCTCTTCAATTTTCTTAACCAATTTCTATATATATATTTTTTTAAAATAAGGAAAACTGTTTTTTTGGTAAACCTTTTCTAAAAAGGAGTTGCCCTTACTCACCCTTTTTTCCACGCCTCGATTCCTGCCCCCTAATTTTTTTACTTCCCCATCACCCCCTTCTGCTACCCTTTCACATTAAAAGTCGCCTCCCTCTCTTCATTTCCTCCATATTTCTCTACTCTTATTTCTCATCCAACTCCTCATCTTTCTCCCTATATCTTTAAAAGATACCTTATCAAAACTCTACATTAATAAATAACCAGAACTCGCTCCATGGACAATCTCTAAAAAACTCTTCCACCTCTCTCTTCGAATAACCATGTCCTCATCTCAGAGTCATCTGATGAATCCTTCTCTGATTCTCAATAGTCAACTGTCTCTACAAAAATGACCTAGTCTAAGCCCTACCTCCTCAGTCAAAAAACCTCACTCATTTCCCTTGGATCCGCCCCTTCCAGAAGACATGCATAAGTTTTATGCCGGCCTGCACAAAGATAAGTTCTCTTCTTTTAAGAATCACTCTTTTGTACCTGAGCGTATTGTGAATCTCTGTCAGTTAAAGGACACACACTGCAATGTAAGTTCACTCTTTAAATTTCAAGACTTACCCTTGGTCTTTCGTCTTTGTGGATTGCTAGTATATGATGAACCTTTTCGTATGTTCACTCTTATGCTGGGAACAAGAATTATTGTAATTGACTTTTTCTTTGAAAAATATTTGATATAAAGTCCTCCGACACAATTTCCTTTATGAATGGATCTTGGCTTGACAATTTTGAAGTCAATTTTGAGGAGGCCAAACAGGTTGTGTCTGATCCAGAAACTGCATCTTCCAACTTTGGTCCTCTGTCTCTCTATTTTAAGTATCGTATTTTAGCTCATATCATGCCACCTCCTTGATCTCCAAAAAAGGTTCCCTCAGTAATATTACTTGTCGTTACATGTTTATTCTCTATTGCTTAGTGAAAAAATGTAAGTTAGCTGCGAAACATGGTTCCATGAATATATACTTGAGAGTGCTGCAGATGCTCATGCTTCCGCCAGTTTGCCTTACGGATTGTTGATCACCCGAATTCTCCAATACTACTCCATCGACCTGTTTGCTTATCGAACTATTGAGATCTCTACCACATATGATTCAAATACCTTTAGAAGTATGGGATACATCTTAGTTGACGATGAGTGGTGCAGAAAAGTTTCCGCCAGAGCAAAATCCAATCTCCCCACGGTAAGCAAACGTATTTCTAATCAGATGTTTCATATGTTGAAAGAATTGGAATAACTTAGGGACCACATGGAGACGTCGTGGAAGGATTGGTGCTGCTTCAGGAGTCGACATTCAAATTGCTGTAGCTTGGATAGAATACCAACTTTGACATAAACAAAGTGCGATTGACCATTAATAGGTTCAAGTAAGAGGGTATCAAGTTGTTCTCTAAAGTATTGTTTCGCCTGGACTCTCTCAAAGATGAAGCTAATTTCTCTAACAATGACCTTGCTATCTCCATCTAGAACTCTTATTCCTCTTCTCTATGAATGTTGAGAAATCCTATGAACGATTCTATCACAACATGCACAATACCCTCACATATTTTCTGGCCAAATGACAACTCTGTTGAATTCTATTCCAAAAGAGGTCCTATCCCTTTTCTTTGTTGGGTTGTAAGATGATTTTATATACTTTTCTTTTGGTTTACAAAGACTATTTAACTACTCTTTGCTATATATGGTTTTCTGTGTTTGTGTGTTGTTTCTTTTATTGTGTTTTATTTTTTTTTGATTATGTCAAAAAGGGGAGTAGGGGGAGCTAGTCGACTACAGAGAAAGGAAGTCAACTGATGCTCCAAACTATGAGGACCAGCAAGAAATGGGGAACAAGTTGACAGCCGAAATAGGAAAGTTGACTGATGTTTATTATTTGTCATTATCAAAAAGAAGAAGATTGTTAATCCCACACTCTCAGTATATGTTTTATTAAAGATAAGTAATATTCAATAATCAAACAACTTGCAGATACACCAAAGATACAAAAGAGCAAAAGAGATTCCAGAATCTTTAAGGAATTAATTGAATATATCCATGCATATTTTGTAAAAGGAAGGACACATCTAACAGCGAGATATCTGGCACTAAACATGGAATAACATCAATCATGGAATCAATTCAAGATATTCAAGAAAATCTCTCAAAGGAAAACCAAGCACCCAATAGTAACTTAACCGGAACACAACTTAGAAAGAACATCAATCACTACAACAGGAAAAAGTAAAAAAGATCATAGACATATCTGATATGGATGTGAATGAATATTGTGTATGGGCATACTATATGGTAACATTCCTCAATCAAGGAATCAACTCAAATATTTGATTGGGACAAAATATCTTGGGTTCTCTTGTGAAGAACAGGAGCTTAAGCATATAAAATAAATGATGGAATATTGAAGCGAGCACGTAACTTCAAAGAAAAACCTCAAAGTTTCTCAATCTTAGTCTTATAAAGATTTTTTACTTATCAGTTTACAATAGTTACATAAAAATAAGATCGAGTCAACTTTGTATTATATACTGAAGCTGTGTCATAAGATTTGAAGAGCAAAATAAGTCTTTGAAACTTGATCATTATTATTGAACTCGACCTCTACTTCAAAAGAAATAAGGAAACTTTGAAACCCAAATGGACTGGGAGAAGGCACCACATTGATGTTCCAAACTAGGATAAATCTGTGTGTTTTTATTTTTTTCATTTATTTACTTGTATACTTATTTAAATCTTACCTATTTTGTGAAGTGTGTTAATCTGCAGCAGAGTCGACTGTGAAGGTTCGATAGTTGACTCACATAAAATTTTAAATTTACCCCCTTCTTAAATTTCAGTGTCAGTTAGACTATTGAATGTTATAATGACTAGTAAGCCTAACCCATTCCCTAATACTTTGATGGCCTTTGTTATTCCAACAAGGGATCCAGGGAATAGGTCCTAAACTATGAATTTGATAATCATCAAAGCTAAAGACTTAACAATTTTCCCTTTTTTGATGATGACAAACCCATATAATTAGATCAACATACTCAATATCTTTAATCAATTTTTGTACAACATAACCTACACCATATCAATACAACATAAGCAACAAGACTATATACCAGACCAATTTGCCCAACCAATTCCCCCCATTGCTGATGCTTATAAGAATACTAGTATCCTCCACCTTATTCCCCCTATTAATGAGCATTTAAGTTCCTTTGAATGAGAGAACTCTTGTGTAACGCCCTGCATTTTGGTCTATATATAGACCATGATTTTGATGCGTTGATAATCCCGAAGCAATAAATCCTATGCCAATATGGCATGTTAATTATTTGTGTAGTATGTGAATTCATTCAAGCTTGAATTTAGACCATAAAGGTCCTTCAACTCAAGGACGAGTTGAAACTATTTTGATCGATTAAGTTTTAGTGGATATTATAATTTGTGTCAACTTCCATCGACTATAACTCTTTGTATATATCGAATTAGAGAGCCTACTATGTGTCAAATGATAGGTCTTCGAGTTAGCTTTCCAACGATACCAATTTTGCTAAAATCTGGCACCCGAGCAAGAAGTTATAACCTTTCAAAGTAGTATGCGTCGCCTAACCAATCGCACATGGCCCCTGGAAAACATAGGCGATAGCATAGGCGGTGCCTATGTAAACATAGGTGATAGCATAGGCAGCGCCTATGTAAACATAGGTGATAGCCTAGGCGGCGACTATGTAAACATAGGCGATGGCATAGGCGGAGCCTATGTAAAGGTTTCAAGTGACTTAAACACTCCATTTCTGGGGCAAAATGGTCCTTTTCCACCCTTACTTAGCCCTAAACACGAAGTTCAGTTCCAAAGACCCCAAAATACACCTTCATTCATCAAAAGTGCTCAAGGATTTTGCTTAGGGTTTCAAAATAAAAACCCAAGCAACTCAAGATTTAACCGGGGGTTTTAGAAACTAATCGCATATTTGGAATCCTCAGAACGTAGGCTTCAAGAAGCACCTATAATCTTCGTATATAGAGGTACATGGGGTTATCTCAAAAATCTTATGGGCTTTAAAAATTCATGTTTTCAAAATGGGGGTTTTGAAATTACGAATATGATTATGTTTTAAATGTTTTATGATATTGATTTGGTCTTTAGGCCTAATTCCAATGTGATTTGATATATTATGTATGGATATGCATGTGTTTCATAATGATGATAAATTGAGAGCATGATTTACACGGAACCCCTCTTTTGATATGATATTATTTTAAGTTTTCACATGATATGTATTATTTGAAATCATCTTGAAATGCATGTCATGAAATGTTTTAGAAATGTCATGATTTGGATATAGTTTTTGACCTTCAAAGAGAGGGTTGTTTTGTTCATGTTGAAATATGTTGCATATGATGATTGAATGAAGAGAATGATATGATACTGATGACTTGCAAGTCGGGTATGATGATAACCTACAGAGTATGACATATGATTGATTTGAACAAAGTTTGAATGCATTGATTTTCATGAGAAAGGTGGATGCCCGAAGAAGGCATTTAAGTGAAAGGGCTCATCGCTGGAAACCGTAGTTGCCGATGCGGGTCATTTGATATTGTATCCTACATGGGAGGATAATAAAATAATTAGGATATCTCACATGGGGGGATTCCCTGCAGTGTACTCACATGGGGGTATACCGGCTCCAAATCCTAGCGGTTACTTAGATTGGAGGCTTGGCCGCCGAGCACCAAAGGCGGATTCCACATAGCCGTGGAATTACTATTGTAGAGTATTCCACCTAGCTCAATCGTATTACAATGATATTGAAAACTATTACATTGTGCCCATGTGTTTTCAAATAATTTGATATGAAACTGCTTTATAATGGCTCTCACCTATATTGTGTAAAAATATTATATTTTTTTTTTGATTTCTTTGCATACCAGTACTTTTATATTAACCCCCCCTCCCAGGTTTGGAGGCATAGTCTAGGGGTCCAGACAACCAGTAGATTCCTTCCGACAGATCGCAAAATCAATTGGTGAGCCTTCTATATTTTGGAAGGCCTGATGTCTACATTTTAGTTTATCATTTATTAGTTTTGGGTCTACTTGGGGCCTTGTCCCAGTTTTTAGATAGACATTTATTTCAGTCATGTAGTAGAGATTTTGCAGACGTTATAGAGGTGTTGATTTGAATTTTGGGACATTATTCCCTATTATTGCTTTTATGTGACTCTTGATCATGTTTTCCGTAATGTTATTTGTCTTTCGCCTTTCTTTATTATTTAAATTATGTGCATGATTACCAAATAGATAGGGGTGTTTCAGGCCTTCATGGTTCGAGATACTCATCACGGCCAGGGCCCCGGTTTGGGTCGTGACAAACTTGGTATCAAAGCACGGTTCATAGTCCTAGGGTGTCTGCGAAATTGCATCGGGTAGAGTCTTGTTTATGGGTGTGTAGTGCGCCACACTTATAAGCAGGAGGCTACTAGGCGTTTAGGAATTTTTCTCTTTCTTCATGTTTTAGTTCGTGCAATAGAGTAGAATGTTCCTCTTTCATACTCAAATTCGTGCTATGGTGTCACCCATACGAAAGTAACATTCATCCCAATTCTTTCCTTACTCGGACATTCTTAGACATGTCTCATTATTGGGCTGATTCAAGTGCAAAAAATTTTGAATCTACATGATATAGTCCTTTCTGATTGAGTCTTATAAGATTTTAAAAATTGTGCAAAGACTCGATAGGAGTCTGTTAGTGCATCAATATGTGTTAATTCTGATGTAAATATTGATCCTGATGGAATCGTGCATTCCAGCTTAAGGTATTAAACTTATCTAGTTACTCTTAAAATCTTGTTACAGATGTGGACAATATATAGCAAAATGTTGGAACTGTATTTCCACCCGAATAGTAGCATAAGTTAAAGTATTGTTTTCATGACCTATTGGTAGTGATATTGGACCAAGAATTTGGTGATGTAACGTCACAAAGTTAGTAGTCAGAGTGAGGGTGATTTTGTGTAAATGAATATTTTAGTTGAATAATTGATGTTTAGGGATGATTTACTCCTTTATAGTGATAAACTAATGTGGTAGCTAGCTGCGTATGTGGACGGTATGGTAGTCCATGGAGGAAGTGTTTTACTTAGATTTTTATTTATACAGAATAATATGTATATTATGTGTCAATTTTCTATCCCTTGTAATATGTAATCTTGTTATCATGGTGTTTTTGAAAAAAATAAAATAAAAAAATTTAAAGTTTAGTGAAGCTGTTTGGGGCTCTTTCGATTCACCAGCAAAGTTGTCTTGTCATCCATCTCATTTTCTTGTTCAAAATATAAAACCAAAATCTAGTGAAGCCGTGTGAGGCCTATTTTGATTCACTAGCAACTTATTGTCCAACTTGTTGTTCTTTTGTTGGTTTAACATATGTATAATTGAATCTGGTTGCATGAGATTGGGCGATGATTAGTCATTGTGAGTTAGTTTAGTATAAGGTAGAGAAGGAGTTGTTAGTCAGGGTGATTTATTGGTTTCTTGAATGTGAAAATAACTATTTTAGCGAGTAAGTTATGATTATAGACTCATGGTTGTTTGAGGAATTTAAAGGCAGTCGAAATGTATGATTGAGTGAGTAAGTATGAGGTGAGAAATCCGTATAAGTAGAAAAGATTGTATGGGGTTATAATATAAGATTTAGGTTGATTTGTCTATTATGTGACCTTACCCCTTGACCTTCTTTTGTTGGTAGTTGTAAACTAGTACTACTTATGAGAAGGTATGTAGAAGATTTTGAAGTATTTGGGATAGAATGTTCCAATTTGATGGATTAGTATATTTATATTATGTTGCATTCTTCATTGGTGGTAAATGATTGATACTAAACTATAGGCTTGAATTTAAATGGTGTGGTGTTAAATAGTGGCAAGAGTTGATGACACATGTTTTGTGGGATTAAATTAGTAGGCTTGAGGTGCTGAAATAGTACATGCTAATGGGTTATGATAAGGAAAGCCGTTAGGTCATGATCGATTATTGTGGTTATGAAGTTCTAGTGCACTAGTGTTTCGTGATGTTTATTCATAGTTTCCAAGTGAAAATTTTGTGTAAGGTTGGGTTATAAATCATGCATAGCACAAGATATTAAGTTTGAATAGTTGATGTCCATGAAGGTGGATATGAAGATTTCTTGGTTAATGAATATTAGTTGTATAGAAGTGATCAAATAGGCTTGAACGGTGCATGCGATAGATTAAGTTTATTTGGTTCGTAGTGATGTATGATATTGTATGTGTGATGTAGAAGTATGCCTAAGGTGACATGAGGTTGCGACATTCTTTCTAAGGCCATTACATATTGCGTGTGGCTAGTAGTACCGTTGAGTTGCTAGATGGAGAAAGACTAGTTAGATGGTATATGGTGTTCTAGATAGCCAAGTTAAGGAGCCTTGATTGATAGTGTTGAGCCTTTTATATGATCTTGATTCTCATAGTAATGAGGCATAAGTTAGGAGTCGCGATATTAGTACGCTATGTCGAAAGTGGTTTGGTTCATCAAAGGCTTGTGATATCCATGTTAAGTGTTAGAATCTAAGTTTGAGTTTTGAAGGTTGAACCGATAGAAATAAATGTGCAAACTAATGTATCCCAGAAGGTAGTCATTCGGGTTAAGTCTACGATATGCATGCATTGTCATTTTTTTCATACCCTAGAGTGCAGTAAGTGTAGTTCAGTTAGAATCTGGTAAAGGATCTCCCAAACTCTAGATGATGACGTGAAGCTGAGGGGGAGATGATAGAACGAATGACCAAGTAAGGCTCTCAGATTCTAGGTGTGATACAGTATGATTTAGAACATCAGAAAGTGAGGGTGGATCTCAACCCATTCCGACCTCAGTATTTTTTTTAGTTATCCAGATGCTTACTCATGCCTTACGATTCAGTTCTGTGATCATAGTTCATGATTTTGGTATATGATAGAGAGTCACGTACTCTTCCAGTTCTAAGATAATGAGTTTTAGTTCATTCAAGTAGTCGGAATCACATTCCTTATGTTGTGAACTCTAGTTGAGGTCATGCAACTCATGACGCATTTACTCACTCTTTATAGTGTACTCAGTCCTGTATAATGATCTTTTCACGCTTTAGGGTCTTATGTTTTAACCTTTTAGTGACCTTTCCTATGCAATAATAGGGGTGATGATGTAGATGTTCTTGTTGATGGAAGATCATAGTATGCTTGTTTAGATAAGGCCATAAGTATGAAGTAAGATTTGGGGCTAAGTCTTTGATACATGTGATGGTTAGTGGAAAAGTTGGTGTGTATATGTTTTTAGGATAGCACGTGGGAGTTATATTGATAATAGTTTAGAAACTATGTGAAGTATGTATTTATGGGTGATTGCCTTGGAGTTAACATGTGGTTATAAATTAGGCTTGAATGACGTTTTAGGATTGTAGTGAAAGGTCACAATATACATTAGCGACTTCATATTAAGAGTTCAAAGTAGTCATTGAAGTGGTAAGGCATGTTATGCTTAGGATTTGATCTTTAAAGGAGGTATAGAAGATTGCATCATATGTTTTAGAATAATAGTGTGGTCTGGCATGTTGTATTTTTGTGACTTAGAGTTAGGCTTGATCACGGCGAAGGGATTAAGTTATTTCTGACATTAGTAGAAAGATTTGTCAATGCTCATATGAGAATTTTAAGCTGAGTTGAATGAATATGATATTTATAGGGAATAGTATAGTAAAGGGATATTCGGGAAGTGCGCTAAGTCTGAAAGTAAGAAGTTGTATTGCGAAAGGTCTAAAAATTCTATCCTAATTTAGGAGTTATATGTCTATATTCCAGATTGCAGAGTAGTGTCAATGTTGTGATTTCCTCAGTTGGATGTCTTGTGTAATCTATACCCAAGATTCATGGCCCCCTATTACCGCTAGAATTTCTTTAGAGAATTGTACTGCAGAGAAACTCCAGTTAAGTATGAGGGTGTGGTATAATTTAGTCTGTATGGCCAATAAGTTAGTTTAGCAGTCAGATTCGCATGACTTGTTTTCTCGTCTTTGCACTTATTCATGCTACTCAAAATCTTAGACATTCTACTATTCCAAGATAGAGTATACTAGTAGTTACGAGTATAGCCCAGTTCATGCATCATGCATTAAATTGAGATTCCAGATGTTCAGTTATGATTCAAGTCGTAGGTACCCTATGCATCGCCTCAGTTTTTCGAGTATCTTAGTAAATTGAGCATTCATAGAGGGACATAGGGTCCCAAGGGGGAGATACCCCATTCAGCTGCATGGATAGATTCTTATTACAAGCTTCGCACTAGTTATCATTGCGATTCAGTCATACATCATACGTCAGTTTAGTCAGATATGCATGCATTAGAAATGAATGTTCAATAGAAAAGTTCAGCTTATCAGTGTATTCAGTCCTGGGTTCATGAGAACATCTCAGTAACAAATCCATGCATTAGATATGCATGATTCATTATAAGAATTCAGCCTATGAGTCACTTCAGTTGTGTATTCCATGCCTCGGATATGCATGTCCGGCATAAGCATTTAAAACATCAGTAGTTCCAATCTTATAGTCATGTTTCAGATCAGTGCATTCTTTTTTAGAGAAACATATCATGTCCGCGTTATTCCATACCTCTAAGCTTCAATATGTTCCTACCCATCATTCGAGGATGAATGATCCTAAGGGGGAGATAATGTAACACCCCATATTTTGGGCTATAATATAGACCATGATTTCGATGCATTGATAATCCTGAAGCAATAAATCCTATGCCAATATGGCATGTTAATTATTTATGTAGTATGTGAATCCATTCAATCTTGAATTTAGACCATAGAGGTCCTTCAACTCAAGGACGAGTTGAAACTATTTCGATCGATTAAGTTTTAGTGGATATTATAATTTGTGTCAACTTCCATCGACTATAACTCTTTGTATATATCGAATTAGAAAGCCTACTATGTGTCAAATGATAGGTCTTCAAGTTAGCTTTCCAGCGATACCAATTTTCCTAAAATTTGGCACCCGAGCAAGAAGTTATGGACTTTCAAAGTAGTATGCGTCGCCTAACCAATCGTACATGGCCCCTGGAAAACATAGGCGATAGCATAGGCGGCGCCTATGTAAACATAGGTGATAGCCTAGGCGGCGCCTATGTAAACATAGGCGATGGCATAGGCGGCGCCTATGTAAAGGTTTCAAGTGACTTAAACACTCTATTTCTGGGGCAAAATAGTCCTTTTCCACCCTTACTTAGCCCTAAACACGAAGTTCAGTTCCAAAGACCCCAAAATACACCTTCATTCATCAAAAGTGCTCAAGGATTCTCCTTAGGGTTTCAAAATAAAAACCCAAGCAACTCAAGATTTAACCGGGGGTTTTATAAACTAATCGCGTATTTCGAATCCTCAGAACATAGGCTTCAAGAAGCACCTATAATCTTTATATATAGAGGTACGTAGGGTTATCTCAAAAATCTCATGGGCTTTAAAAATTCATGTTTTCAAAATGGGGGTTTTGAAATTACGAATATGATTATGTTTTAAATGTTTTATGATATTGATTTGGTCTTTAGGCCTAATTCCAATGTGATTTGATATATTATGTATGGATATGCATGTGTTTCATAATGATGATAAATTGAGAGCATGATTTATACGGAACCCCTCTCTTGATATGATATTGTTTTAAGTTTTCACATAATATGAATTATTTGAAATCATCTTGAAATGCATGTCATGAAATGTCTTAAAAATGTCATGATTTGGATATGGTTTTTGACCTTCAAAGAGAGGGTTGTTTTGTTCATGTTGAAATATGTTGCATATGATGATTGAATGAAGAGAATGATATGATACTGATGACTTGCAAGTCGGGTATTATGATAACCTACAGAGTATGACATGTGATTGATTTGAACAAAGTTTGAATGCATTGATTTTCTTGAGAAAGATAGATGCCCAAAGAAGGCGATTGAGTGAAAGGGATCATCGCTGGAAATCGTAGTTGCCGATGCGGGTCATTTGATATTGTATCCTACATGGGAGGATAATAAAATATTGGGACATCTCACATGGGGGGTATACTGGCTCCAAATCCTGGCGGTTACTTAGATTGGAGGCTTGGCCGCCGAGCACTAGAGGCGGATTCCACATAGCCGTGGAATTACAATTGTAGGGTATTCCACCTAGCTCAACCGCATTACAATGATATTAGAAACTATTACATTGTACTCATGTGTGTTCAAATAATTTGATATGAAACTGCTTTATAATGGCTCTCACCTATATTGTGTAAAAATATTATATTTCTGTTTTGATTTCTTTGCGTACCAGTACTTTTGTATTGACCCCCTCTCCTCCCAGGTTTAGAGGCACAGTCTTGGGGTCTAGACAACTAGTAGATTCCTTCCGACAGATAACAGAATCAAGTGGTGAGCTTTTTATATTTCGGAAGGCTTGATATCTGTAATTTAATTTATCATTTATTAGTTTTGGGTCTATTGTGGGCCTTGTCCCAGTTTTCAGATAGATATTTGTTTCAGTCATGTAGTAGAGATTTCACAGACGGTCTAGAGGTATTGATTTGAATTTTTGGACATTATTCCCTATTATTGCTTTTACATGAATCTTGACCATGTTTTTCGTAATGTTATTTGTCTTCTGCATTTCTTTATCATTTAAATTATGTGCATGATTACCAGACAGATAGGGGTGTTTTGGGCCTTCATGGTTTGGGATACTCGTCACGGCCAGGGTCCCAGTTTGGGTCGTGACATCTTGTCTTTGCTAGCAAAACACCACAACCATATACTACGTATATACACAACATACTACACATATTTGCACAACACCATAGCTGACAGACAACATGTCTACCACAGTTGACAAACTACATATCTATATATATACAAGGCCAAACTACACAACACGTTTTCCCCTTTTTAACATCATCGAAAAGGTTAAGCAGTAAACTAGACATAGATAAGACATCTATGTTGATTTATGGCTATTAAGTCAATATTTACATAAGTAAGAGAGTATTGAAGACAAACAGGAGAAGTGATAACACAAAAAGAGAAGTCATTTATTCATGCATCAAGTAGTACTAAACATCATTCACAAAAGTAATACCTAAAAATATTAAAAGTAATTATGCCAGGCATTCACCAGAAACAAAAATATTTTAGGAAAATAAGGAGATAACTAGGATGAAGGAAGATAAAACCAGATATGATATGATTTTAGGGAGGATATTTTAACAAATAAGATTAGTTTTGAACTCCTCTACCCTTTCATACAGGGTAGCACTTACAACTCACATATTACACCCTGGGTTTCTGACCTTTAGAAAATTTCCTGGATTTTGGGTTATTGGACAGGATACGACTAAGGTAAATAACTCACACACTGGGATACGAGTGGTATGGGTTAGTCGTATACTGATAAGTTTTGGTTGGTGGGTTGGATTTGGTTTCTTGAATGGATACAACTTGGGTGGTACAAGTCATATCGGTGGGTATGGGTTGTTTGATTCCTTCACTTAATCTTAGACTTGGTAACTTAAGTTGGATATGAGTATGAATGGATTACCCAAGGCCTTAAGATAGGGTACAAGTCGTACCATGGACTTGTATAGTGGTCACTGTTTAGTCCTCTTTGGATTCTATTCTGTCAGGGGTACGGATCATGAGTACTAGTCGTATACATGAATACATACCTTGGATAGTGTTGAATCCAAGGTGATGGCCTTGGGTACGAGTGATGGGTACCTCTCATATTGAAGGGTACAACTGGTATGGATAGTCGTATCCCTTTGATAGATTTTGGTGCAGTTTAAATGAGGGTAATCTATACATTTCCCCACTTAACCTAATAAGGACCCATAACTTTTAACTCACTTGGGAGGTTATTTGACCTATTATTCTATTCATTAACACTTAAAAATACTCTCTAATACTCTCTTAAGTTCTTGGGCAAAGAAATCTAGGGTTTTATCTTAAGGATTAATTTGGGGCTTGTGTTGGGGATTTCTCTTCATTATCTTCTTGGTTTAAGGTATGTTCTTTTCCCTCATTGTTAGTTCCAACTAAATGCAGGGTTTTATATAATGTTTTCATGGTTTGATTATAGTATGGCTTTGGGTTTTCAAATATAATTGGGGGGTTTTGGTTATGGTTTTCCTATAATTTAATTATGATTTTATATGCTTTAATGGTAGTTTTGGATAATTGGTTGCATGGGAATGGTTATTTGGTAATTGGCTTTGGTCTTAGAAATACTATACCCCCAATATGTTTGATAAAATGCCTATGAGAATGTTTTCACTACAATGTTAGATTTTTAATGGAACTTATGCATGTTTAAACTTAGTTAGAACCCTAAATGGTTAAATGGTTTGGAATGGTCAAAATGGAATGGTTTTAGGGTTAATAATCTTTCTTTTGGGGTACTATGAAATACCCTAAGTAATCATAATAATAGAACACTTGTGGGGTACATGGGACTCCCCTAAGTTAATTGGATAATAAGATCTATGGGTACATGGAATCTTTTGATCTCTAAAAGATTTGGCTAGGGACAATACTTGCAAGTTATAGTCAGTATGACGATAACACTATGTATAGCCTAGGTTAATAATAATGGTTTGGTTGGTAGGAAATGGTTTTAATTGGGCAATAAAGGCTAGGTGTGATAGCTAACCATGAAGGTGGGAGTCCAATGGATGAACACTAGAAACTCATGTTTGCCGACATAAGGGGTAGGTCATGGCGACCTTATAAGATACTATGAGGTACATGATAATCCTCTAAGTACACTGTACATAAGTATCATGGAGGGTGAAGGGTACTTGGGAATCCCTTACACTTATAGTATCTCTGGTTCATATGTCTACACGCATCGGGGCCCATCCAGGGGGTTACACTGGACCCATATAACCTGTGGGTAGTTAAGGATGGTTAAAATGCACATACCCAGGTTAATGGTTTTAAATGCTTGTTAAACCAGATTCCCTTTCCCAGCATGGTTATATAATGTATATATGTATGGTTTATAAGCATATGTATGGTTTATTTGGTTTTATTAAATGACATTATTTTATTCTTATTGTAAGTTCATGCTAGTGTTCACATGCTAACCTATCTTCGGATGGCTATATCCCCACGCGATGTAGGAACCGATCGTTCCACTCATCCTGCTTAGCGATCAGACTTCGAGATTAACTATTGGATTGAAGTGGTGAGTTTCCATCTATCTGGAAGGCTTTATTTCATGTTAGGACATTTTTATATACTTTGGTTTATTTATGGATATTGATTTCGGCTATGGTTGGGGGCATGTCCCAATCGAATATTGATTTTCTTTTGGTTAAAGGCTTTTATGGAACTACTATGAGTTAGCATGGGTAGGATCGGTATTGGTGTCAACCTTGGTATTGGGGCTAATACCATAGAACTAAATTTCTCACTGTTCTATCCTCTTTTATTTTTGGATTATATATTATTATTATGGAGCTCCTATGGTTATGGTTAGATTATTGATTGGTTGGTATTGGTTATAGGTTGGGTATCAGATAGTTGGACTCATTTGGGTAGTCATGGATATAGGACCTATCCCAGAGTTTTGGATTATGCAATAATGCTATCTTGTTATAAGTTCAGAATTCAGCAGACTCAGGATATGCATAGGCTGGTTGGGTTTGGTAATGGGGGCGATCCCTGGTCCTGGTTGGACTTGGGATGTCCATTACAACAAGGCCCTAGTTCAGGGCATGTCAAGTTGGTATCAGAGCTTTAGGTTCATGGTCAATTGGTTGTCCACAAAGCCGTGTTTACTAGAGTCTTTTTTAAGGGTGTGTAGCATGCCACACTCATAAGAGAGAGGCTACAAGGCATTTTGGAATGTTTTATTTTCTTGGTATTCTATTTGCAAGCTTGGAGTCTAAGTCCTGGAATTTTCTCTAATCCTTGTTTGTTCGCTTTTCAAATTATTCCTTTATATTCTGAAATATAAGGAAATTCTTCTGTCCTATCTGGGGATGATGTTGATGGGGTATGCCCTACACCTGGAGTTCACACTCGATCCTAGGGTCCTATCCCTAATTGTTCTAGATTTCCCCTGGTTGCTACTAGTCCTACTTAAGGTGAGGTGACCAATGCAATATTTTGCTCATGTTATTGCTGAATTTATTTCTGTTCAGGCTGAGCGGGATGTATTTGGTGTTTTATCTGCTGAGGTCACAAGAGTTGGCTAGTTTATGAAAATGAATCCTCCTAGTTTTACTAGTGTGAAGGTGGAGGAGAATCCTCAAGCTTTCTTGGATAAAATGGAGAAAAACTTCAGAGTGATACAGGCCATGAATATGGAAGGAATAAACTTTGCAGCTTATCGCTCAAGGATATTGCGTACCAATGGTATGATGAGTAGGATAGGGATAGAGGTGATGTTGAGGAGTTTTCCTTATGGGAGGCATTTTCTAATACTTTTCTAGATTGCTTCTTTCCTTAGGAGCTAAGAGAACCAAAAATAGAAGAGTTTATGAATTTTAAGTAGGGAAGAATATCTGTCAAGGAATATGCCTAGAAGTTCCATCAGCTGTCAAGGTATGCTCTAGATTTGGTGGCTGATATGAGAGCGACGATGAGAAATTTCATGTCTGGGGTATCTCAGGGTTTGATCCTTGAAAACAAGACTACTTTTCTGATCAAGGATATGGATATTTCAAGGTTATTTATCCATATGTAGCAGGTGGAAAATGAAAAGAGAAAACAGGCAGAGTTTGGGGAAAGGCTGGGTAAGAGGAGCAGGTTCTTTGAGCAGAGTGGTGCTCAACATTTGGGTGGTTAGGATAGCTGTAAGTGGCTAAATAAGAAGTTGGGCAGTTCTGGTTCCTTATCTTCTACTAGTACCACTTACCCGAAGCCTTCGAGTGATGGCGTCAACAAGGTGGTGATAATTTTTGGGCACAAGGTGCCCTATCTCAGGCGAGTGGGGCACAATCGGCTTCTTTATGCCCTTTTTGCTGGTTTTATGGTTGTCTTTATCGAGGCTTTTACGGTGAAGGAAAGGGCAAATATTTTAAATATGGTTTGGCAGACCATATGCTTAAAAACTCTCCGGTTGGTAAAGGTGCTTCAGAAGTGGTCAAAGCTTTGATTGCTTCATCTTCTACTCCTGCACCTAGTGGTGCTGTTTTTGCATTTACTCTTGCTTCTGATATCAGCATAGGTCAGAATAGGTTGTATACTCTTACATTTCAGCAGGAATCTGAGGCATCATCCAATGTCGTGACTTATATGTTAAAACTCTTTTCTCGTGATATGTATTGTTTGCTTGATTCAGGTTCCACTCTTTCTTATGTGACCCCATTTATGGCTGTGTGTTTTAGTTTTGATTGCGAGGTTATTTCAGATCCTTTTTTTACCCAGTAGGTGACTCTGTTTTTGGTAAAAGGGCCTACATGGGGTGTGTTGTATCTGTTGGTAGTAGGAAGACTTTGGTTGATTTTTTGAGATAGATGTAGTGGATTTTGATGATAGTCTGGGGATGGATTGGTTTCACTCTTGTTATGGTACCTTAGATTGTCAGACCTGTAAGGTTGTCTTTAGGTTCTCTGGTGAACCGGTTATTGAGTAGGAGGGTGGTTCCCTAGTTCCTAGGGGAAGCTTTATTTCTCAGCTTAGAGCTGTTAGATTAATATCCAAAGGGTGTCTTTATCACTTGGTCTGGTTTAAAGATTCTAACTCGGAGGGTTTTTCTTACATTCGGTTTTGGTGGTAAGTGAATTTCCTGAGGTCTTTCCGGATGATCTTCCTGGTGTTCCTCCGATAGGGAGATTGAGTTTGGTATTGATTTGGTTTCGGACACTCGTTCAATTTCTATTCCTCCTTATAGAATGGCTCCGACTGAGTTGAAGGAATTGAAGGAGCAACTTAAGGATCTTTTAGTTAAGGGGTTTATTCATCTTAGTGTATCCCCGTAAGGTGTACCAGTGTTGTTCGTGTGTAAGAAAGATGGTTCTCTTCGGATATGCATTGACTATCGACAGTTGAATAAGGTAACATTCAAGAATATGTATCCTTTTCCAAGGATATATGACTTATTTAATTAGTTCCAAGGTGCCAAGTTCTTTTCTAAGATAGATCTTCCGTCTAGGTATTATCAGTTTAAGATTAGGGAGGAGGATATCCCTAAGATGGATTTCTTAACCTGGTATGGGTATTTTGAGTTCTTGGTTATGTCATTTGGCTAAACTAATGCCCCGACGGTATTTATGGATTTGATGAACATGGTTTTCAGGCAATTCTTGGATCTTTTGTCATTGTGTTTATTGATGATATCTTGGTGTATTCTAAAAGTTAGGTGGATCATGCCATTCACCTTTGTGTGGTGTTGCAGACCTTGAAAGAGTAGTAGTTGTGTGCTAAATTCTCCACGTGTGAGCTTTGGATGAATGTTGTGACTTTTTTGGGTCATATTATTTTAACTAAGGGGATCATAGTGGATCCTCAAAAGGTTGAGATTCTTAAAAGGTGGCCTAGACCCATGACTCCAACCAACATTCAGAGCTTCTTAAGTTTAGATGGGTATTATAGGTAGTTTATGGAAAGCTTTTCAACGATAGCTACTCGTTTGACCAAATTGACTCAGAAGAAGGCCAAGTTTTCTTAGTCGGATGCTTGTGGGGGAGTTTCGAGAAGCTGAAGGATTGGCTAACTTCGGCTCTGAATTTGACATTCCCTGAAGATAATGAGCGGTTTGTGGTTAATTATGATGCATCCTGAGTGGGACTTGGCTATGTTTTGATGCAACATAGGAAGGTGCTTGCCTATGCTTCCAGGTAGTTTTAGGTGCATGAGAGAAATTATCCTACTTGTGATTTGGAGCTTTTAACGGTGGTTTTTTCTCTGAAAATCTAGTGACATTATTTGTATGGGGTGCACGTAGACATTTTTTCTGATCATAAGATTCTACATTAGGTGTTCACTTAGAAAGAGCTTAATCTTAGGTAGATAAGATGGCTTGAGCTTCTCAAGGACTATGATAGGAGTCTTCACTACCCCTCAGGTAAAGTTAATGCAGTTGCTGATGCTCTTAGTAGGTTATCCATGGGGAGTTTAGCTCATATGGAGAAACAAAAGCTGGAATTAGTGAAGAATATTCACCGCATAGCCAATCTTGGAGTCCATCTTTTAGACTTCGAGGATGGTGGTATGATGGTTAGGAAGTGGTTCAACAGTTTCTTGGTACACATATTAAGGAGAAACAATTGCTGGATCCTATCTTGATGAAAATCAAGAGTGATGTTAGTGTGCAAAAGGTGATGGTATTTGAGATTAGTGGTGATGGTACTTTGCAGTATAAAAAAAGGTTGTGTGTTATTAATGTCGATGGTTTGCAATAACAGGTTTTTATTGAGGCGCATGAATCACCCTGTATTGTTCATCTCGGTTTGACTAAAATGTATCATGATCTCAATGAGGTGTCTTGGTGGAGTGGTATGAAGAGGGATGCGTCTAACTTTATAGCCAAGTACATGGTGTGCTAACAAGTCAAAGTTGAGCACATGAGGCTTGGTGGGTTGTATCAAGAAATTGGTTTGCCCAAATAGAAATGGGAGGTAATTAATATGGATTTTGTTACCGGTCTTTCTTGATATCAAAACCAATTTGATTCAATTTGGGTCATCGTGGATAGGATGACAAAGTATGCTCACTTCATGCTAGTGAGGACTACCTTTTCGGTGGATGATTATGCAAAGTTGTATCTTCAGGAGTTTGTGAAACTGCATGGGGTACCTATTTTGGTTATGTCTGATCGTGGTATGCAGTTTTTATTTCATTTCTGGCGGTCTTTTTCAGAGAGGGTTGGGGATTAAGGTTATTCTGAGCACTATTTTTCATCCGCGATGGATAGGCAAGCAGAGAGGACTATTTAGACATTGAAAGATATGCTTCGAGCATGTGTGATTGATTATGGTGGCAATTGGGTTAAGCATTTACCTTTGGTAGAGTTTACTTACAATAATAGCTATTATTCTAGCATTGGTATGGCCCCTTTTGAGGCATTGTATCGTAGGAGGTGTAGATCTCCTATTGGGTGGTTTGAGCTTGGTGCAGTGGATATGTTTCGTTTGGACTTGGTTTATTAGGCGATGGAAAAGGTAAAGGTGATTTAGGATAGGCTTAAGGATGGACAAAGTCACCAAAAGTTCTATGCAGATGTAAGGCGTAGAGACATAGAGTTTGAGGTTAGGGATAGGGTATTCCTAAAGGTATCCCTCATTAAGGAAGTAATTCGGCTTGGTAAGAAGGGGATGCTCAGTCCCCAATTTATTGGTCCTTATGAGGTTGAAATCATGGAGGGTTGGTAATATGGCCTATGAATTAGAGTTGCCTTCTATCTTAAGCTTCGTTCATCCGATATTCAATGTTTCCATGTCGAAAAAGTGCATTGGTGATCCTTCTTCGGTTGTTCCTTTGGAGGGACTTGGTATCTTAGATTTTCTATCTAATGAGAGGTCATGATTAAGATATTGGATGGACAGGTTCATCGATTACGGACCAAGGATTTAGCCTCGATTAAGGTTCTAAGGTGGAACGACAAGGTAGAAGAGGCTACACGGGAAGTGGAGGAGGACATGAAGTCTAAGTACCCACATCTTTTTTCTGCTCTTGGGATTCATGCGGAAGGTATGTTTTCTTCAACATAGTTTTGTTTTCAAACTCTTGGACAGTGTTGGGTCCAAGGGAGATGGCCTTGGGTACGAATGGTATACGAGTGGTGGGTACCACTCGTATTGGAGGGCACGACTAGTATGGATAGTCGTATCTCTCTGATGGGATTTTGGTGTAGTTTAAGTAGGGTAATCTGGATATTTCCCCACTTAACCTAATAAGGCCCCATGACTTTTAACTCACTTGGGAGGTTATTTGCCATATTATTCTATTCATTAACACTTAGAAAACACTCTCTAATCCTCTCTAAAGTTCTTGGGAAAAGGAAGCTAGGGTTTCACCTTAAGGATTAATTTGAGGGTTATGTTGGTGATTTCTCTTCATTATTTTCATGGTTTAAAACATGTTCTCTTCCCTCATTGTTAGTTCCAACTAAAGACATTTTTATACAATGTTTTCATGGTTTGGTTATTGTATGACTTTGGGGTTTCAAATATAATTTGGGGGTTTTGGTTATAAATGATTGATTATGGATTTCCCATATTTTAATTATGCTTTAATGGTGGTTTTGGATAATTGGTTGCATGGGAATGGTTATTTGGTAATTGACTTTTGTTTTGGAAATACGACGCCCCCAATATGTATGATAAGATGCCTATGAGAATGTTTTTCACTAAATTGTCGGATTTTTAATGGAACTTATGCATGGTTTAAACTTGGTAATGGAACCCTAAATGGTTAAGTGGTTTGGAATGGTCGAAATGAAATGGTTTTGAGTTTAACAATCATTCTTATGGGGTACAATGGAATTCCCCCAAGTAATCATAATAATGGAACACTTGTGGGGTATATGGGACTCCCCCAAGTTAATTGGATAATGTGATCTATGGTTACATGGGAATCCCTTGATCTCTAAAAGGTTTGACTAGGGAACAATACTTGCAAGTTATTGTCGGTATGACGATACCACTATGTATAGCCTCAGTTAATAATAATGATTTTATTGGTTGGAAATGGATTTAATTGGGCAATAAAGGCGGGGTGTGATTGCTAACCGTGAAGGTGAGAGTCCAATCGATGAACATAAGAAACTTATATTTGCCGACATGAAGGGTAGGTCATGGAGACAGTATATGATATTATGAGGTACACAAGAATCCTCTAAGTACACTGTACATATGTCTCATGGAGAGTGAAGGGTACTGGGAATCCCTTACTCTTATGGTATCTCTGATTCATGTGACTTCATGCATCAAGATCCGTTCACGGGGTTACACTGGACCCATATAGCTCGTGGGTGGTTAAGGATGATTAAGCTACACATACCAGGTTAATGGTTTTAAATGCATGCTAAACCCGATTCCCTTCTCAACATGGTTATATAATGTATATATGTATGGTTTGTATGTATATGGATGGTTTACTTGGTTTTATTAAATGAAATTATTTTATCCTTATCCTGAGTTCATGCTAGCATTCACCTGCTAACCCATTTTCGAGCAGCTGTATCCCTACGCGATGCAGGAACTGCACGTTCTACTCCTCCTGCTTAGCGATTGAACTTCAGGATCAACTATTGGATTGAAGTAGTGAGCTTCCATCTTTTTGTAAGGCTCCATTTCATGTTAAGGACATTTTCATATACTTTGGTTTATTTATGGATATTGGTTTTGGCTATGGTTGGGGTCATGTCCCCACCGAATATTGTTTTTTTTTGGTTAGAGACTTTTGTGGAACTACTATAGGTTGGCATGCGCTGAATCGGTATTGGTGTTAGCCTTGGTATTGGCATTGTTATTGGGGCTGATACCATCGAACTGACATGACTTGAACCAAGGCCTTGTTGTAATGGGCAATCCCATGTCCAACTAGGATCGTGAATCACCCCTTACCTAACTCAGCCATTAAACGCATACCTTGAGTTGGCTAAATTCCGAACATATAATAAGATAGCGTATTTAACCATGTGGTGACTTTGGGATAAGTCTACATACGAGACCAACCCAACCAAGTCCAACAACCTAATATCAAACCAATAGACAAACCAAGACTATTAAACTATATCTAAGATGATAATCCAATATATGTATGTATATATATACTAGAAACAATCCATACCATACCCAAGTCCAAACTTATCCAAACAAAGCCTCTAGACCAAACCAAAGAGTACCTAGTCGGGACATGCCCCCGACATAGCCATAAACCGAGTCTATGAAAGACCAAAGTACATAAAGTAATCCATGACATAAAATAGATGCCTTCCAAACTATGGAATCTCACCACTTCAATCTAACAGTTGATCCCGAACTCCGATAGCTAAGCAGGAGGAGTAAAATGGCCAATTCCTGTATCTTGTGGGGATACAACCACTTGAAGACTGGTTAGCAGGTGAACACTAGCATGAACGTAGGATAAGGATTAAATAATGTCATTTATAAAACCAAGTAAAACCATCCATAATTCATACAACCATGCATATATGTACATGTAACAATGTGGGGAAAGGGAACCAGGTTTAGCATGCCTTTAGAACTTTTACCTAGGCTATTTAGCTCTGTCATCTTAAACCACCCACGGGCTATATGGGTTCAGCTCCCCCTGCTGAAAAGGCCCCCAGTACATAAAACCGCACGACCAGGGAAGAAAACCTGGGATGACTAGTACATCCCCCAATATATAAAGTGTGACATCATTTACACGGTCATTAGTACCAAATCTCACATTAGCAAATATAAGTTTTTAGTTTTGGTCCCCCAGGACCTCCACCTCCCACGACTTTGCTACACACCCTGCCATTATTTTGCAATTCAAAATCATTACCAACTAACCAAACCATTATCCATTTATTAACCAAGGCCATTAGTAGTGGTATCATCATACCGGCTCATAACTTGCAAGTATTGTCCATAGCCAACCATTTATAGATTAAGGGATTCCTATGTACCCTTAAATTCACCATATTAAACCACTTGGAGGATTCCCATGTACCCCATAAGTATGATTACTTAGACCATAACCATTATTCAAACTATTTCTATTCACTTGGGGGATTCTCGTGTACCCCATAAGGTTTTCATTTAAACCAACCATAACCATTCCAAACCATGAACACCATTTAAACCATTTTAGACCGTTCCAAACATTTAAAGCATTTATATTATTCAAACCATTTAAACCATGTAAAACCATCCAAATCCATTTAAAGTTCCATTACCAAACCAAACCGTGCAAGAGTTCCAATGAAAGTTCAATAATAGAGTAAAAACATTCTTTTAGGATTTTTATCAAACATGTTGAGAGCATAACTTTACCAAGACCAAAACCAAAGCATAAACCATCATAATTAGGGTTACCCATGAACCATTCGTTAAACCATAACCAACAAACATCCACATGTGCAAACTATTACCAAAAATATGGAAAAACATAGTTTAAACTAATACCAAACAATATGCATCATGACCCTCAATATTTATTTCGAAATCCTCCATTTATGATTCATAAATCAATGTTTAAAACACAATACAAATGAATTTAGTTGGAACTAACAATGAATGAAGGAGTACATGCCTTATACATGAAGATTCATGGAAGAAATCTTAACCTATGAGCCCTTTGAAGAACACATGAAGAAAACCTGCCTCCAATCTTCAAGAGTAAGTTTGAGAGAGTATTTGAAGTGTTTCCATCCTTTACCAAGTGTAATGAGAGGCCACCAAAGTTTATATAATGCGATGATATAATGGTTATGAAGTAGGAAATATTCGGACTACCCTTGACATAAAATTACAACAAGCCATGATGTAGGGTACGACTCACCCATGCCATTCATACCCTAGGGTATGAGTGGTACCCCAACTCATACCCAATACCTTGCCAAGACCCTACACACTGTCTCCTATATGACTCACCAACGTAAATCATACCTTACGGTATAAGTGATGTACCAAACCGTACCCACCTATCGTATCTTGGATAGTTTTACAAGGTCAAATTCTCGAGGTGTTATAAGAAATAAATTTCTCACTATTCCATCTCCTTTTATCTTGGGATTATATATAATTATTATAGAACTTATATGGTTATGGTTTGGATTATGGATTGGTTGGTATTGGTTATCAGACGTTTGAACTTATTTGGGTGGTCACGGATATAGACCTATCCTAGAGTCTTGGATTATGACACTATCTTGTTATATGTTTGGAATTCAGCCAACTCAAGATATGCGTAGGCTAGTTTTGTTGGGTAATAGGGGCGTTCACCTATCCTAGATGAACTTGGGATGCCAATTATGACAAGGCCCTACTTTAGGTCGTGTCAACATACTTTTTGTCCTGAGCTTGGTCACTCTTCACCTTTCCTTTGTAGACACAACTGTTCTAGCATCCCTTAGAGCTAAGGACTTAGTTTCTTTATCATTTATCTTGAGAATACATCTTTTTTCCTCACTAGGTTGGATGCCATTCATTTTCTTTACCGAGTCTTCTTTCACTTTCTCACCTACTCTGGACATATTGGATTGGACTCCTATCCCATGTTATCAGCTTGTTCTAATTATTTTTGCTTTTCTTTCTTTTGAAATACATCCTCTCTCCTTTTTTTGATTTTCCTTATTTCAGTAATTACTCCTCGTAATCAAAATCAATTAAATTACCCTCATAGTTACTCAATTCTTCAAACATGTGCTAAATCTCACTAACCTTACTATTATTGATCATTCTCTTAAAATCTTCTGTTGATTCTTCAAGAACAAGTGGAAATCCAGTAACTTCATCATCAATATTTTTCAGAGGGTCATTTTGCCTTCTAGGGGTCAGGCTTGAACTCCATTTTTTCTCATAGCAAAAATGAAGGCCTCTTTTGGAGTTAGGATATCGAAATGAGAGGAGTAAGAACTTTAAATGGTTCATAAGCCAATAATATTTAATGAGAGAAGTTTTTCAAGGTGAGAGAGAAGATTAATCTGATTTTGGGCTTTAAATAAGACATGGGGGAATGGTTGAAATTAAAGTATATAAAAAGTCCAAAAGCACATGTACGGATAGATAGACGCGATTGTTGAGTTTAGAAAGCAGGTGATAACCTTTTGAAAAAGTGGCGGAAAAGTGGCATGGCACAATTATTAAAAATAAAGAACAATTATTATTTAAGAATGATAAGTGGCACTGACCTAATTAGGAACCTGGTCCCTAAGTGATGATAGACTTTCAAGACTTTGTATTATCTCACTACTCTTTTCAAACCTTTTCCTTCCCAGCCATGGGTGTATTTCATTCAACAGTCAAACTTCATTGCTTCTGGTCTTCTTGGTTCTACTCAACCAATTTTTTATTTCCTTTCTTCAAGGAGCTACTGATATAGATCTTTTAGGACTGCAAGTGGTTCAAAATTGTATACCAGGCTTATCTCATCACCAAAGAGAGAATGCCTCCTTTTAGGGCCTTCAACAAGAGATGATCTTTAAGTCTTCAAGTGTGAGCTCTGAATAGCCATTATCATCATCATCTTTATTAATTGTCTTATCTTTCCTCTCCTTTCAACAAGGGTTAGTTAGTGGTCTTGGGAACTCATTTCAATCTTGTTTCCCAATATGAGGACAAAGAAAATGCCAGCTTTCTTTTTACCTAACTAGGTAAGTTTCCCTTCTTTCTCTTGGAAGAAATAGAATCCCTTATTCCTCTTTGTGTTAAAGCCTTGGATGGACATTTTTTTTCTTTTATGGCCATCTCTTCCATAATGGAGGCATAAAAGAGTATCTATTTTCTTTGCAGGCTTAATAGGAGAAGGAACATTCTTTGCCTTGTCAACTTGATAGTGATGTTCTGAGCCTCAATTACTGCTGGTTTGTGCCTGGTATGGATTAGTGCACTTCAGATCTTTCTCAAGTTTTGTCCTTGCCAGAACAAGTTCCCTTTCAAGAACTAAGTTTCTTTCAAGTGAGTTAGTCATGTTGTCCTTGGTTTCAGTTAATTTTTCCTCCAACTGAAATTATATCTTGCTCTCTTCACTTTTTCCCTTGTGATTCCTCTTGGTGATTTCATCTAATATTTTATTCAGAAGATCATTCTCATAGAAGATCATTCTCACCGAAGAGGTGATTTCACCTTGCTTGATATTCAACCACTTTCATACCTAATTCCATCTTTATATTTTGATAGATCTTTCCCCAGCTTTACCTTTTCATTCTTGAGTTCAACTATTTGGATACTCAGTTCCACCATTTCCTCCTCACAATTTTCTAAGGCTTCTTTCAGATCTTTTTTGCCTTTATCAAGATTGTTTAGTGAATCAATCAACACTAATGAAAGATATTTTAGCTTACGGAGGGAGTAGTCTTTCAAGTTTTTATTTGATGCCATGTAGAGTCACTGGGTTGTCTTCATTAGCCTCAGAGTCTGCCATTAATGCAAAAAGTGAGTCAAACACTGATGCTTCATATTTTACCACCACTATGGAAACATATCCTGGTCTCTCTGAATCATCTAAATTTCTGGAATAGTCACCCCAGAAAGCAACCATTACTTAATTGATAATTTTGTCAGCTTCTGCCTTCTTTCCATGCTTCACTAGAATCTTATATTTGCCCTTTTATTTTTTGTTGGTTTGCCTAGTAGGAGCCTTGTACTCAATCTTGTTCATTGACCAATCCTTGATATAATGATCAAACTTTCCACATTTGTGAAAAGTGTCACTTGCATTACCATTCCCTACACGCTTGCTAGACTCTTCTCTTCTAGAGACAACCCTTGACTTTTCCAAAGCTTTGAGAACTCTTTTTGTAATATATGTTGTCTTTCATTTCATCACAGGTAGGCTCTTTAGTAGATTTAAGAACCAAATTCTTCTGAACTTTGAACTTAGTCTCTAAGTTTCCAAACTTCTTTAACATGTCATAAGTTTTTACGTTACCTATGAGCTTATCCATGGTCATCTTGTTCAGATCTCTAGCTTCAGTGATGGCATCAACTTTTCTTTCCCACTTTTTTGTCAGAGTGCTAAAAAATTTCCTTGTTTGTTGGCAGGGATGACTTCACTAAGATAGTAGAGCTCATTGGTGATTGCAGTGAACCTTGTGTGTATCTCTTGAATGGATTTACCATCTTTCATAGTAAAGGTCTGGTATTGATGAGTCAACATGTAAACCTTGTATTGCTTGTCTTGAGTGGTTCCTTTATGAGCTATCTAAAGACATTCAAGATTTTCTTTGTAGTTTGGTAGGCTGAGATCCTATTATACTCATCAGGACTAATGCTACACACTATTATCTTCTTTGCGTTGTAATTCTTTTCTATCTTTTTCCTATCAACATCATCAAGCTCCTTCTTGGTTTTTGGAACTTGTGTGGTCACATCACCTTCACTGATCTGGTGGAAATGAAAAGACCATCCTCTAAGACATCCCAAACTCGCAATATTCAGTCATGATGAAGTTGTGCATCCTGGTCTTCCACCACCCATAATATTCACCGTTAAACTTAAGGGGTCTGGTGGTAGACTGTTCTTCTTCTAAACTTAGAGGGGCTGTCATTTCTCTGCTCAGGATCCTTTCAAGGTGTTGTCCCTTATAAGAAAGTCCTGATCTGATACCAAATAAAAGATTGGGGTAGGTTGCTCTTAGACTTAGGGAACTGTTCCCAGAATTTCACATGCAACAAGAACTAAGAGATAAATACACTAAGAAATTCAGTAGTACATAAAAGTAAAGACACAAATTTTTTTACATGGAAACTCCTTAAGGGAGAAAATCATGACTTGCCACCAGGATTTTTAATCTCCACTATATTCAAGCAACCTCTTGAATACAGACCCTAAGGATTAACCTCCTAATCCTTCGTTTCCCAACAATAACTCTATTATAAGGAAACCAAGCAGTAACTTTACTGCTTCCACCTCTATCTAACTTTAACTAGGCTCCTCAATCTAACTCTAGCTTGGACAATCACCTAACTCTAGATGATTACAATAGGATGATTACACCACAACACCTACTGACAATCATAAGCAAGCATTTAAGTCCAAAATATAAAGACTCAACTATAACAAGGAAATAAAGATATAACTCGTTGAATAACAGGTTCCTGTTATAGTTCTAGGATTTGATTATAGCGCTGCAGCACTTTAGAAAGATATGTAATTGTAAGTATATGAAAGTGCTGATTTTCTTGTTGAGTAAAATGAACGTTATATATTGTGACACAAGAAAACCTAGAAGCAATCTCATTGGTTGAGGCAAAAAGATGGCAGACAACTTTTCACCAACTATTATACTATGTGTCAGTTGAATTGTTGACTGTGACAGCGACCAGTGAGCCCAACTTGTTACGTAGAGGGCCTTTGCCGTCAAAATAAGGGCTCCAGGGAACAAGTCCCAAACTATAAATTTGCCAGTCATCAAAACTAAGGACTTCACATATCTTATTTCCACACATCTCAAGGGTCTCCGGAAACGGTACTAGAAATATTAATTAGTCTGAGAGCTTACACTGAAGCTAGGATAAAAATATGTCATCGGATAACAAATTTGAAGCAAATCACATACAATTACCATCAAATGCTCAGGGAAGACACAGCTTATGAGCACATCAAAGTCTCCATATTTGATCTCACCCACGCCAGTAAAGACTACAATCATGTAATCACTGATTCTTGTCCCAAAGAACTTCTGAAAGGCCTGCACAACAGTTTGTTCTTCTCTAGTAAAACGAGTTTGTATTGACAAAACTAAAGGAACATCATGGATGCCATCTCTGGACAGATTAATGGATTTAACAATTTGATTGCCAACAGATGTAGGATCAACAATAAGACCAAATAAACCTGCAACATCCACGGATCCGATGCACTAAAGCTCCCCATGCACAAGATCCACGGAAGGATGCAACCACAATGATCTATTTTAAGTAGTCTTAATTCTTGGTCAGATGACAACAACTCGATTAACAATCATTAAGTTTTTGAAAATATAATTTATATATTTGAGAACTATTTAAAAATTAGTATAAGTAAAAATAATTGATAATTTAAATTAATAATGGCCACATATAAAAGCTATGGTCAAAGAAAGAGATATTTGAATCTAAGAATTCGAGAGGCTTCACTTAAATTGGAATAGATGGAGTATTGTTTAAGTAGAAAACCTTAATATAATCATGAAATGGGATAAAATAATAGAATGAAGCATTAGAAAATTAATCATTTTAGGATCTTGAGAGAGCTTGGCTGCAAGTTGGTTTAGAGAGAGATGGAGAAAGTGATGTGTATAAATACAACATTCTTGAATGACGATCGAGTATTGGGCCCTTTGTTGAAAGGCAATGCCTTTTCCTTCTCCGACATTGCATGCATCTTCACTTGTTATCGAAGAAGCCAACTTTCTGCATGCCTTTGGCAACCTAAAAGTCGCTCTTTATGGTTTTTTCAAATATTACTCCCTCCCTCTATTTTTACTTTTCATATTTGTATTTGACACACCCGGCATGATTATTTTATCACACTAGTCTTATTAATTATTGAAGGATTATGTGTCAATGAAATCTTGAATACTCGTATTAACCATTAGTTTTTAAGGGATGTGTAAAATAAAAAATGGACAAGTAAAACTAAACTCATGGAGAGAATTTTTATCCAACTCTCCATTGTGTACTGCAACTTGACTAATTCCAATAAGTACCCAGTTGTAATCTTGTACTCTCTTTATCCATCTTTACTTGTTTACTTTTTTATTTTGAAATATCCAACAATACTTATTCAATTTATAAAACTAATGGATAATTTACCTATTTCTACCAATTTATCCTTAGCATAAATCATAATTCATTATCTTATGTATTTTTTAAAATATTAAATTTATTATATTCAAAGGGTAATATGGTAAAATAATTTCTATCATTTACTACTAGAAAACTTACCCGTGCTATGCGCGACCATGGAATGCGTTATTAAATATATAATTTAATCTATTTTAATATATTAAAAATAATCAAAGAATCTTAAATTGTGAAACTTAATCGTGAAATATTTTGATTGTATACAATGATACCAAACACATGTTGTATCATATCAATATACAAAAATATAATTTTTCCATTCCTATAGTATAATGTGAATCTTTTTAGTGTTTAAATATTGCAAATTTGTGGCTAAGTAAATCCACTTTGCTATTATCGTGTCCTAATGTGTATTTGATCTATCCAAAATACGTTTATTTCATAAAAAAAAATAATTAAAAGAAAAGCATCAATGATTTGCACATAGCTATTCAAATTAATTAATTATCACATTATATATCACATAAAAAAAGAAAGTGAGATTATGCATCAACTTATTTTAAATATTCCAAAGTCTTTAATATACTTAATTAACTTTTAATTTTCTCTTCCACAATAATAGTAATTATTTATTCCTATAGGAATTATTTACCGTTAATAATTATAAATATAATTTACTACGAGAAGTTGATATTTCTACTCCCTACATCTCATTTAGTTGGACGCATTTTATTTTACATGATGATTAAAAAATCATAAATTAAATGATGAATTTTACTATTTTATCCTATACCTATTTTAATGATATTCATAGGTCATAGGAATGAACATCAAAATTATAACTGTTCACATTTCATGCATACTATTAATTGTAGGGTAAGATATCCCATTATATAATTATTTATATTATAATTTTTTCATAGTATATAATATTTTAAAAAATGAATAGGTGAATGAACATATAGCTTCAAATCTAACCATCTAGATTAGTGAAAGGTTGACAATTATAAAGAAGGTATCATAAGCTTATACATCAATTTTTGAAGGCCAGAAATATGAAGGATTACATTGACAATTATGATTATCATTAAGAACAAAACCAATAAAGATAATTAAAGGTGAAGGTTAAAGAAGTTTAGTGAAAGATTGTCAATTATTTATAGAGAGAAGTATCATAAACTTATACATCAATTTGGAGGTAATAAACATGAAAGGTTACATTGAAAATTATGAATATCATTAAGAACAAAACTAATGAAAATAATAAAAGGTAAAAGTTAAAGAGCATTAGTGAAAGGTTGTCAATTATTTATAGCGAGACGAATCATAAACTTATACATCAATTTTGGAGGTTATAAATAAAAAGTTACGTTGGCAATTATGAGTATCATTAAGAACAAAACTATGAATAGATAAATTGAAAAGGAAACAATAACCACTACTGTAAAATGGAAAGGTCATAACTTATAAGAAATAATAGTGACGTTTGATATATTTTTTTTTAAAAAATTGGAAATAAAAATGCAAGCAATTGAGTAAAATGTCCAAAAATTCAGAAAAATAAATAAGATTCCTTAATTTTGAGACATGTCACATCATTGGGCTGAAGATCTACTTTTATATATATATATATATATATATATATATATATATATACATATACATATACACACACACACACCTAAAATCTAACTATACCATACTATAAATAAATAAGTTCTAATAAAACTACATGAAATATCTCTTTCCATAACCCTTTTTTTCCTTTTTCTATATTTTAAAATTTTTTAATATAATAGAGTGTTATTGTAACACCTCACATTTTCAGGCTAGAAATCAAATCATTGTTCCTTTGCGTACAGATTTGAACCCAATTATTCTATGTATATACATGTGTGATTATCAAATATATGATGTGGGAATATCTTTGTATATTGATCGAGGTCATAAATCCCTCCTAACTCAAAGACTAGTTGAGGACTTTTCTATCGATAGAGTTTTGATAAATGCTCCAGCTAGGGTCCAATTTAGATGAGTGTATCTCCTAGAATATATTGATTCAGGTGTCTTACTATGTATAAAATCAAAGATATTTGAGTTGTCTTTCCAATGCATCTGAATTCACCTTAATCCGATATTAGAGTGGAAAATTATACTCATTTTACCTTAGCATGTCCGTCTGTAAATAAGGTGACGACTTGAGGTGATAAGCCATCAACTAAGTGACAACTTATTAGCCAAGTCATCACTCGTTACAAGAATATGATCAACCTCAGCTACAAAGTGATGACTTGAGGAGATAAGCTGTCAACTGAGTAACGAAATATCATCCAAGTCGTCACCCTTAAACAAAAAGGGTCCAAATCAAACTATGGGTTGATGACTTAAGTTGATAAGCCATCAACTAGTTCATAAGCTACCAACTAAGTCATCAACTAAAAATTTCAACAATTCTTATTTAGCTTTGAAGGGGTATTATGACCTTTTCCTCACCTCAAACCTTACCCCCCACAACTTAAATCACCTCATAAGCATATTTAGTCATTATCAATCAGTTTTTAAAAGCCATTAACCCTCTTTATTACCAAGAACAAGATTCAATCCCTTCTTCAAGAAAACCAAGAAGTTGTGTTTCTCAATGCAAGAACGTTCAAGAAAAGTAAATTCTCTTTCAAGATTAAAGCTTTAAGGTATGTTTGATGTTCATCCTTGGGTCCTTTTCACCCATGAAGTCCAAGAATCCATTTTCAAGATTTAAAATCATGAATTTACTTATTTACAATAAATTATCTCCACGAATCCTTATGAATTTCAATTTTACATGGTGTTTACAAGTAATTATTGTTTAAGTTAAACCTTACAAGTTAGAATGATGATGTTTTCATGTTAAATTCCAAATTTATGGTTTAGTATTGTATCCATTTTATTAATTATATGTTTTAAACTATTCCCATGCTTTAAATTCATGACCTTCATGTGTTTGATGAAATGTCTAAGAGATAAGTTTTTACAAAATGGTTCCTATCATGGTTTTAAAGTGCTCATGTGTTAATATTGTTATTACTATCGAGTCTTGAGGGTTATGATGTAATACCCCGGGAAATTTTTCATTGAAATTTTGTGCGTAAACGTGTTGGGTTCTATCTTCTAGAATGAATTATAAAATTTTCATGTGGAATGTCTTAGATTATGATCCACCATTGTGTAGAGTATTGAATAAGCTTTCCAACGATATATGGATCATCCAAAATGGATCTGAGCGACGAGTTATGAACATTCCGATCGAATCGTGAATAGTAGTGAACAGTAAAACGTGCAGGAAAAAGTACTGAGGCCTGGCGTATTTTTTCTCCAACTTTAAATGATCATAACTCCTTGTAAATAATGATCTGGGTGATATACTATATATCAACAGAAAGCTCTGAGAGTTCTCTTTTCAATGAAATTGGTTTCATCCAATTTGTCTATCGGAGCAAAAAGTTATGGTCAATCTACTTCAGCCTATCAAAAGTGAATTTTTGGGTCAACTTCAAATGATCATAACTCCTCATACACAATGATCTGGGTGAGATAATATATATTAACAAAAATATATGAGAGTCCTCTTTCTAATGAAATTGGTTTCATCCAATTTGGATATCGGAGTAGAACGTTATGGTTGATCTACTTCAAACTATCAAAACAGTCCACCAAAGGACAGATTCGTGAATTATTTGATTTTTAGGGGAGTTTTGGTCATTCCTCCTCACCCAAAATCCGTTCAAGCCCTATATTAAAGTCTATTAGAAGTATTATATGTTATATTTCATCAAATTTCCTCAAAAAGAAAACCCTAAGCTCCTACATCCAACTTCAAGAAACTCCAAAGTTCACCATTAGTTCTGTAAATTTATTCAAGATTCTAAGTTCCTAGTTCAAGAACTTCAAGAACCATCATTCAAAGGCACGACTAATATTTGAAAAATGAGTATCGATCTAAAGTTCATTATTCAAGGTATGTGGAGTTTTTCAACAAGAACTCTCTTTCGTTCTTGTGCCTAAAAGTAATTTTTTTACAAAGGCATAATTTTTATTTGATTTTTATGAATTTGAAGTATGAACCCATATCTTATGATGATTATTTTGAAATCATGATGTTTATAATTTTGAAAGATGAATTTACATGTGTGGAGATATAAAGCATGAATCTTGAACGATATTTATCATGATTTTGATATTTGGGTTGTGAATCCCCATTGG